>NW_027124934.1:0-1507 GCF_001457755.1 Trypanosoma equiperdum | reverse complement strand
TTTCTTAATTTCTGTAATTGCATTTCTTATTTCTTATTTTTAATTTTTTTCCGTTTACTTCCTCTACCACTGCTTCTAACGTAGCGAGTTCATTTTACTTGTGCAGCAATCTATTTTTCTTCCGTATTGTCCTCTCTATAATTGTCTTGAGTAAAAGGATACCATAATTGATATATGTGTTTGAAAGTAAGCATGTTCCATCTCCATTTCTCTTACACCCTTTCCCTCTCTGCTTTAACAATATTTTGCTTAACCTTTGTCTCTCTCTCTCACTCACTTACTCTAACCACACACTTTCCATTACTTTAAGTGTTTGTATTGATTTCATTTATGGTTTCTATTTGGTCTTTACAGCCACTCTTAACATAATAATGAAAGATACACACTCAAAACACTTTTATATTATTATTAATTATTATTATTGTGCTTATTATAATATCAGTATATAGAGAGTCACAACCACATCAACTTCCATCATCGACATTATCATGACTCTCATTATAATATTGTCATCATTACCACTCTTATTACAACCCTAACTAATATCTATAAAATAAAAAAATAAACAAAATTAAAAAACGCTCATAATCTACCTATTTTTTACGCCCTTTCACTCCATTACTTCACAAAATAGAAACCAATTTTTAAATATTTTACGAATTTTTCAAAATAAAAAATTTTCATAATTTTTCTTATTGTGGATTTTAATTTCCACGCGCTTAAATCGATCTATACAGACTTCCCGTGAGGCTCCTTATTTCACTGATGTGTTTTCTATCTTCACAATTCGCCACTCGCGTCATCCTGCGGGACATGGATAACCGTGCATTGTCGAGGAAGCGCCATTTGAATATTGACTTACATCATTTGAAAAAAATCTCGCTGATTGTCATCTGAATATGTCGCATATAGTCAGTGTATATTTAGCATAATGGTAACCTTTCTATCTTTACTCTCTGTCGGGTTATCAATTTCTTAGTGTGTATGGTGGGAGTTGGATTTGCCGTCGGAAAAAAGACTGCCCCTAAGAAGTTCGTCAGCTTAAAACTAAGATATATATCTCCCCCTTTCAGACTGTCTACTCCATGCTTAGACCTAAGTTTACTCAAAGTCTGACACTGTAACAGGTGAGCCGATTTTTTTCATTTCTCTTTTAGCTCATTTCGACTATCAGAGCTACGTGCCTGCCCATGTGCCCCTTGGAGGTGCATTGTTAGGTATTTCTTGTGTGCATTAGTGCACGAGAGGGGCTGGTGGAGTGATTTCAAGGGGTTCTTCTTCACGCTTCCTCTTTACAGTGAATGCATTTTTGTAGAGTTCTGTGGTATGGCATACTAGTGTACACCATGACATGTACGTGTCCTCACACCTTCCACATGCAAACTCTCTACGAGGGTGCTCTGTGTGCCTTTGAGCATTATGCCGTTTGTGTTTCGTCTCCTCTCTCTTATCTCTCATATCCATCTCATCTGCCGGCGTATCATGCTCGGTCCCTATTTTTCTCTTT
>NW_027124267.1:873-1610 GCF_001457755.1 Trypanosoma equiperdum | reverse complement strand
CAGAACCTGCACACGACACCCCCGCTGGCGCCTACCAATGCTCTACAGTAGAAAAGGCTAAATCATAGAAAAAGCAGCAAGCACAAAAATGCTGTGGGTAGTTATCATTTTGCCGGCGCTAACGCTGCCACGCCAAACCTGCGCCACAAACGCCAAAGCAATAATCCATGACAAAAATCTCGAAAACCTGTGCAGTCTAGCAGCAAATGCAGCGGCGGCCGGCTTACACCTAAAAACCAAAATTGAAAGCTTTAAAGCCAAAATAGAGGAAGAAGAAAACATACGACGCACTGCGTTGGTTTTAGCAGGTGCCACAAGGAGCCATAATCTAACAGTAAGATTAGCAGACGCATACGCTTCGATCAAGCTGTCCAAAGCGACCCAGCTATTAACGGATACAGGCGGAAAAGCAGCGGTAGCAGCAGCGGACGCCGGGCAGGTTGCCGGCGCAATAAACGAGGCATTCTCAATACTCGATCAGCACACAAAGGCGGGGAAAACTGCCTCAGCCGAAAATGTGTGCCTAACGGACAACGCCAACCAACTGGCAGGGGGAGACAATCGGAAGAAAACCAGTGCTGGAAAACTCGCCAAGTGTTTCTCACTAACCTGCGGCACGCAGAGCTCGGAAAGCGACCCCTTCAACTACAAAAGCCTACTAGCGACAGCCCAGGTAGGAGGTAACCTTTTCACCACAGGAGCAGCAGGCACCGGCACCAGCGGCTGCGCCGTAACAC
>NW_027124267.1:0-863 GCF_001457755.1 Trypanosoma equiperdum | reverse complement strand
ACTGCTTCGTTCGGCAAAGCTTCAGCGACCCTAACACAAGTAAACCTAGCAGCCGAGCTAATCCAGCTAACAACAGGGAGCAGTAACAATCACACCGACCGCAAAGTGATAGCACATTCGGACGTACGCACCAAAGCAACTAAGCTCCAAACAGCGATTACGTCGTACACCGCTGCCGTAGAAGCAGCAGACACAAACCCAACAGCAGAGCTACAAAAACTGCAAGAAAATAGCTGGGAAACAGCCAAACAAGACGCAGACCTTCTCCAAGCATTCAAAGACGTTGCGGCAATAGCGCCAACAACAGCTAAGCTACCAGAAAACTTAAAAACCATATACGAAGACTACGTCAAAGCTCGGCAGCAATGGTCGCAGAAACTAGAAGGCGGAAAAAATATCGATACAGAGTGGCCAAAATACTTAGCAGCACGGACCACATGGTTGTCTGAAATAGAATTGGCAGCGGAAAAAAAACCAACATGCCCGACCGCAGCAAACAAACCCGAGGAAGTTTGCAACGCCATAGGGGATAGCGAGGCCAATAAATGCAATGAAACTGACAACTGCCATTTTGACAACAGCAAAGCCATGGGTAAATAATGTACCTTGAAAAAGGAAGTAAAAGAAAAGCTAGAAAAAGCAAAACAAGAAACAGGAGGGACAGATGGGAAAACTGACTGCAGCAAACTTTTAACCCAACAAGCTTGCGAGGTTGCAAACAAGGATGGCAAAAAGCATTGTGGATGGAGAAGTGGAAAAGATAAAGAGGAAGAAAAGGACAAAGTTAAATTTCGTGATTCCGGTTTGCTCTTCAATAAGAAATTTGCTCTGATAGCTGCTGATTTTGTGAGTTTGGTAATTTT
>NW_027123409.1:0-1183 GCF_001457755.1 Trypanosoma equiperdum | reverse complement strand
GTTTCCAGGCCACAACATTCCTTACAAACTAGCAAACAACGAGGCCTTGCTTGTTGTTCGCGTATTAAGGACGCACACTCAGTCTCAAAGCCGCCCACGAGAAAAAAAAAATAGAGTAATTAAGGGTCCATTGGCATGGTCACAAACAAGTATACAAACATGCGGGTGTACACACACACACAGACACACAGACACACAGACTGTGTGAAAAAGTGAAGGAAGCGGGATAGGGCATGTGTGCATGTATGCACGTGGATGTGATCAGCTGGTGGTGCATGTTATCACATTCCTCCTGACAAGTGATGTTCAGAGTGAGTATTGAATTGTGTGCATCATGTGTACCTGCTGTGTTCACAGGCAGCGGATTTCCACTTACCTCTCGCACGTGCTTCGTACCGTTAGCCCGTATTACTGACGGGAACGCATAGCGACACTGCTCCCGCTGTGACACGTCATCAGAGATTGTTCACCCATGGAGTACAGTAGCTCACAGTACGCGCACAGCCAGACGGCTACGCGAGCCACCGCCGTAGCGGCGACATGCCTTCTGCACCTCATCACGCGACGCAAAAGTGTCAGCACATCTCGCCGCACCGATTAGACGTCACGCCAAGGACACGGGCGCCATCCTGCCCGGGGCGGCTGCTGGCGGACGAGGATTGCCAGCCTCTGCCTGCACTGTGGTCTCATTTACTAAATTTGGTGTAGTATAGTTCTGTTGACCAGGCATCGTATCATAATCATCAAGGGTCGTTAGGTGGAAGACGCACTGCTAATCACCGACCGGGAACAGACAGAAAGGCCTCGGCATTCGGGAGAGAGAGAGTGTGTGTGTGTGTATACATATCTGCATACATTTACACAGAGACGTGTGTGCATGTATGTAAGTGGGTAGGAAGAAGAGGGTCCAAATAAAAGAAGGGAACAGATGCATTGTGCCATCACCAATAAGGAGGAAGGGGTAGAGTCGACAAAAATTCAGATGGTGTTCTTGTAATATTGTAACTCGCTCACGGTGTGTCGGAAAATGTGCAAACAACTTTGTATGTCATCACGCGCTTCCCTGAGGGCCTCAAAACAAAGGAAACAGTCGCGGTGTCAGTGATACGAGTAACAGCGGAGGTAATGCACGTAGCATTAATTCATCGACTTGCGGTATCCCGCGTTCAGATGGTAATTCCAG
>NW_027124026.1:216-1443 GCF_001457755.1 Trypanosoma equiperdum | reverse complement strand
GTTGCATAGGCATGCCAGCTTTTCCAGGGATGCGGCTGCTTTTGATTGTCCATCTCCCGCTGTACAGAGGGCTTCGCGGTTGCCTGGGCTTGCGCCGCCAAAAACAGCGTTGCGCGCCGGGTTAGGTGAGGGTTTTGTGGCTGCACCGTGGATCGCAGTGTTTAGCGTCTTCGCCAATTCCTGATGTGTTATTGTTTTAGTTGGCCCAGTGTCTGTTGAGTACAGTTTCCATAGGACTTGGATCTCTGACGCTGCATCACTTAGAGCTTTTCGAGCAATTATGAGCCGTTGCTCGCTTAGTTCCATCGCACCACTTTCTTTAACTTTCTCCTTCATTGGATCGGTCGTTACTTCCTGTACAGCTTCCTTCCAGTCTTTCCAAAAGCCCTCATAGCCTAGACCTGTTTTCTGGGCTTCTGTTGGGGTGCTGTGAACTGCTTTTGTGTCTGTTCCCTTGTAAAACATTGATTGCCATACCGGTGTTGACACTGCGAAATTCAAGGCTTTTATGAACTGGTAGTCGTCGTCTGTGAGTGGCGGTATCACTGGTATCTCGATCTCTGAGTCGGTTAGCGCGATAACGTTACAAACGGCCGCCTGTTCTGCTCGGTTCGCGCCTCCGACTATGTCTGCTGCTTGCTTCGATCTCGGATAGCGATTCATCCACCGCATTTGGTTATTTTCACCTTTATTGCTTTCTATGGTGGAAATATGAGAAGAAAAGTAAGCTTTGCCGCGTTTCTGTGCTTCTCGCGAAGGAAAAAGTTCGTGGTGGTCGAAATGCCGCTCTTATTCCATGAAATATCAACAGTTGTATTCGCGTTAGAAGGTTGTTCGGGGCTGCGTAGTCGGCTTAGGGGTCAGTGGTGTTGGCGGTCTGTTGACAGTCATGTTCAACCACGCGCATTCCTCCTCAGTAACGTGGTGGAAAACAATAATTTTTGGATTGCCCTTTACAAATCTATTTAATGGCCTTTTTACATGCATTACATAGTGACAGTCTTGCATATCCACTGTCAACAAACCATCAATTTTCATTTTGGTCCTTATAACTTCGCCAATCATAATATCCTCATTAAGTGCTCTGAAATCCATATATGATTCAAAATGTCTGAATTTAATTTGTGATTTTACAAAGTGTTTCAATGGTTCATAATCTACAATTACCTTCACCACATCTCTTGAAAAAGTGAACGCATATACAATTGTATGCCACGTAATTTCATT
>NW_027124026.1:0-206 GCF_001457755.1 Trypanosoma equiperdum | reverse complement strand
GCTCTTCTCATATTTAATTTCTCTCATGGAAGCACCTCCAGATATTTTAGGTATAATGGCACCCTTATAAAAATATCATCATTTGCCTTCATAATATAAGGATTAGTTGGATTAAATACTTCAACTGCGAACTTAAACCACAGATATGTTTTTCTACTCACAGTGAGTTCTGCTTGCCATCCCCAATTACTCGCATCTCCAACTTT
>NW_027122983.1:1982-2129 GCF_001457755.1 Trypanosoma equiperdum | reverse complement strand
GCCGCGGCAGTGCTTGCGGCCCAGGCAGAAAAACCAAGAGCGGCAGCGCTAAGCGGTGCAGAGTACGCCATCGACACGGGCCTAAGAGCAACAGCAATTACTGCCGACCTAGCTGCGGCGCTAGCGATGCCAATAATGACAATAGCA
>NW_027122983.1:0-1972 GCF_001457755.1 Trypanosoma equiperdum | reverse complement strand
GGATGCAAAGAACTGGAACTAGACACCCTAGTGGGCGGCGAAGGCATGGATTCGGAAGCCATAAACAACGAGGGATTCCCAAAGCACCCAGAGGTCGCCGGTAGAAACGGACAGGGACAGGCGTCGCAATGTGGGATGTTCACAACAACGCAGGGGGTAACAAACAACCCAGGGATCAAGATAGGCAACGGCGACACTTTCAAAATGGGTTAGGGCACCATCACGGTGGCAGCAGACGACCAACCCAACGCCCCAAACTTAGCAAAGCTAAAAACAGGGGCCAGCTACGGGCAGCTGAACATATTCAAACGTGCGCACAAAGTCAGCCTCGAACTCCGCCAGACGCCGACGCCGAAAGGCCTCACAAAAGGAAAAGAGCTACTAAAAGAACTTGCCGAACAGCCTTCAATAATCATTTTAATCCAAGAACACTTAGCTGCCGCAAACCCAGGTAAAAAAGCATCACAACTCACAAGCGAAGCCACAACCGCGAAAACTAACTATTTTGGTGACAATAACAACAAGTTAGAAGCTATGTGGAGCGATATCGAGGAAACTCAGGTTAAGGGCTCAAGAGACGACACCAACGAGCAACAACAGAAAAAATCCCTAGGAGATGCAGACACGCTGGAAAGGGTTTTGGCTTATTATACCGCAGTTAATGAACAAGCTTTTCTAGCACTCGAAAAGGAAAACAAGAAGATAAAAGAAACAACAGGATCTACAGAGAAAGCAGGTGGAAACTGTAAAAAGCACAACACTAGCGCGGAGTGTGCGGGCGAAAAGGGTTGTGATTTTGATGGCGGAAAACCGGATGGGCAAAAATGCTTTCCAAAAGATGATAAAGGCGACGAGAAAGACGAGGAACGTGAGAAAACACCGTCAGATTGCAAAACAAATCGCCAAACGATTACACTAGCAATTGCAAATGGGAAAGAAGAGAGTGCAAGAATTCTAGTTTTCTCTTAAATAAGAACTTTGCTATGATAACTGCTGCTTTTATGAGTTTTCTGTTTCAGTTTGTTCTAGAATCTTATGGATTTTTGTCCATTATATGAAATTTACTACTTTTATGAAAGTTTGATATTTTAGGAGAACCCACCAACAAGAAGTTATTTTTAATCAGTCTTTTTTCCACCTTACAACTTTCTGTATGTTAATGTTCAAAATAAAGTGATAATACCACAAACGAATGACGAATACCACCGCATTTAGAATAAAACCTGAAGGTGCAAGCCACACTCAAAAATAGGGTGACCGAAATCAAATGAACAGCGCATACAAAACTGACAACCGGCGAATAAAAAGGCGAAAAAAACTTAACAGATGAAGGCTGGTGCCTGAATAGTGGAACATGTGGCTCTTTAGTTATTGAAAAGTATCAAACAAACACAAAAATAAAAACCGAGACAAACAAAATTCGCCGTTAAGCCGCGGCGCCGCGCCGCTTCGTACGACACTGGATCAGGTCACTAGCCAACCTTTTTTTTTAATTGTTTAAGAAACTATGGAATACTGCTCACAACATGTCAATTTTTTAACGGAGACGAGTCAACACTAGTGAAAGGCCCTTTAGAACAGGTACACAGATATAGCTGTCAGGAAAGCCATAAAAACAGCGCTCTTGAAGGACCATAGAGGCTGATAACATAAAATGCTTCCGTAGCAAAATTTAGTTATCATGAGGGCATCAAAACCGCTACCAAAAAGAGAGTTCCACGAAGCAAGCCAAAAATAACGAGGATAAAAAAGGCCAGCATTGGGTTGCGACCTGTAACCTCCTCAAGTGGAATGAACCTGTGGAGCAGTGACAAAGCCAAAGAGAACTAGAAATCGCTTTCAGGTTAATTTTAGAAGAGATGCAGCGTATCAGGAGACTTACAACTGCGGAGACTACCCAAACACAAAAAAAAACATCCACCGCCCAGAAGGTCAGCAAAAAAGCATCATTTTAAGATTAATTTAGTGTGGC
>NW_027122971.1:1109-1211 GCF_001457755.1 Trypanosoma equiperdum | reverse complement strand
TCAGGTTAAGCGTGTGCGCGAAGAAACGTGGCACGCCAATGTCGAGTTGGAACGGGTCACTTCGGAGAAAAAAATTGCAGCGGAGAAGTTGTTGCAGCTTAC
>NW_027122971.1:893-1099 GCF_001457755.1 Trypanosoma equiperdum | reverse complement strand
ACCAAAATCGGGCAACTCGACGGCCAGTACTTTGCGCAGCAGCAGCTGCTTTACGCTGTAGAGTTTTCCGTTCAGCAGATGCAGCGGAAAGTTAACCGCGCCAAGGGTGAGCGGTCCTTGGATGAGCGCAACAAGCTGCAAGAAAAAATAGCAACTTTGCAGAATACATTAGCCGACTTAATGAAACAGCAGCGCGCAATGGAGAT
>NW_027122971.1:650-863 GCF_001457755.1 Trypanosoma equiperdum | reverse complement strand
CAGGATCTGAAGCGCACATTGCATCAGCGGAACGGTGAGCTCGGTAGTCTCGCCGAGCGCAAACGACAGTTAACATGTGACATCGCGGAGCGGCTTTCTGAGATTGCCGTGCATCATGATATGATGAAGATGGAGGCTAAACTCGTAGAGGAGCAGCGGCGGCGTCTTGCATCAGATTTGCGAGAGAGGCAAAAGTCACTGGCCGGTCTTCGG
>NW_027122971.1:481-575 GCF_001457755.1 Trypanosoma equiperdum | reverse complement strand
CCGCGTGAGCCGAATGGAACGGGAGATGGATAAGTTGAAACGGACGCTAAGTGTCATTCGCGCGAGCAATTCGAACTACCGTCACATGTTTGAT
>NW_027122971.1:0-396 GCF_001457755.1 Trypanosoma equiperdum | reverse complement strand
CAGGTAATGGAAAGCAAGGAGCAAGACCTCCGTCAGATCATAGAGAAAAGAGAGCGGGTGCGAGCTACCATGGAAAACCTGCAGAAGGCATGCGAGCAGGTACATGAAGGGATTATGCAAGCCCGGGAGACAGTTATTCGCTACACCCAGACCATACAGAAGGCAAGCGCCAACGTGCCACCGGAGGTTTTGGCTGATGTCGAACTCCAGGAGAAGCGCGACATGTTCAACAGTGCGTTGGGTCGTTTGCTGCAGTTGGCACAACAGCAGGGCGATGAAGTTCGCCACCATGTGCAAACCTTGCTGGCCAGCCGTCTTGTAATTGAGTAGCATTTCGAGGGCATTGGCAAGTGCGGTTTTACTTTTTGCATATACTGACAAGTAGATTTTTTTTTT
>NW_027123088.1:1787-3180 GCF_001457755.1 Trypanosoma equiperdum | reverse complement strand
ATATATATATATATATATAAATACGTATATACTTCTGTTGACTACAGTAAAGTATATTTTTTTGTTTTATTACTTGTTGTTGTTGTTGTTACAAAAATAGTTTTGTTTCTGTTTTACCACCAGGGCTCTAAGGCAACTCAACGCTTTCCCAAATCCCCGTAGCGCCTATTTTTTTTTTCTTTCTTTTTTGTTGCCTTTCTCGCCCTCCCCCAACTCATGTCGAAAGAAAAGGAAAGACAACAAGCCAGTTGTGATAGCACTGAGAACACACATACAGACACATAAAAAAAATAAAATATAACAACAACAGTAGCAACAGAAGCAAATTAGAGTGGACACAACAGCAACTCATTGCATCCAGTAACGCATCACCACCATCACCACATCAACCACAGCATCAGAAACATTTCTTCTTTCCCTTCTTAACTTCTCAGGCGGCCAATTATTTATTATACGTGAGCCTACCTTACCCAATAATAAAAAAGAGTTCATAAAGTTTCTTCACTGGATCCCAACTGCAGCGATATCTTCCCTTTTCTTCATCACTTCCCGCATTTCCGTAACCGCCCCATGATGTTAATCCACTTGAGGTGCGCGGTAATTTCGATGGAAACTTGAGCCCTACCGTCATGTACCCCTCGCAAGCCACTAAAAGATAAACAACATCATCATTAGGCGGTTTTTCCACTTCCTGTTCACGTGCTGAGCGCCACCGGTGCAGCGGCCGAGCTCCCTCCACCGCCTGTGGGAAATAAAATTCCAACCAAACTTTGGTTTGATACAACTCGGGATCATGTTCAGTACAATAATGAAATTCCGGGCGACCGAATGGTGCGAAGGATGTAACTGATGATGCATGTGGTGCTGAAGTTTGTTGCAGGAGGAGTTCCCGTGTGGCTTTTTCCTGCTCTGCACGGCGCATGGCTTCTTTGTTAAGTTCCTCCTCCTCAGCCAATCGCTTCTCACGATTAGCGCTGCGCTCAAGGCGCTCAAGTTGCAAACTGTGAGTTTTACCAGCCAAATGTTTAATGAAATTATTGTCATCACTACAACACACGTCACAAAGGGTACACACAACATGTCCCATATGATTCCGCTTATAATAAGGGTCACAACGCGCCTGAGCGGCGGGGTCAAATGCCTTCACATGTGACATGTTCTACAAAGGGAAAGAAAAAGCACAAACACACACACACACACAATAATAATAGTAATAATAGTAATAATAATAATTCGGAGGCTAATGAATGATGATTACTATTATTGATATATATATATATATATATATATCCTGTTCCTCGCCTTCTTATTCTTGTGTCTGTTTTAATCCTCACGTCACCTCAACTTTTTAATTTAACTTAATTTAATTTTCCCCCCTGCCCCACAACAGCGG
>NW_027123088.1:466-1775 GCF_001457755.1 Trypanosoma equiperdum | reverse complement strand
AAAAAAAAAAAAGAAAAGTAAGTTGTAGTTGTTGTTATTTGTTGTGGAAGATCGAATGAAGAGAAAAAGAAGAAGAAGAGAGAAAAAAAAAGGAAAATAAATAAATAAATAAATACATACATACATTTGTGAAAGTGAGAATGTGTGTTAAGATTTCAAAAATGAAAATAACAACAACAGCAACAACAGAGGAATAAACGTTGACATATATGTATATATATATATTGTTTGAAAGAATAAACATGAGATCCAGAGTGGCAATTGCTGTTGACTGGGATTTCATAATGATGAATTGCAGGGAATTTGATGATGGTACACAAAAACACGAATTCACTGCGAAAAGTAAAGGAGGAGGAGGGGGGTGCGGAAACACGCACACACAAAAAAAAAGAAAAAAAGGAAAAAAAAAACGGTAGAAGCCGTTGCATAATTTGACAATGGAGAGTCACTAAATGTATCTTTTTCTTTTTTTTGCTTCCGCTTTTGTCATTTTCTTCTGAAAAGCAGATGGTGAATATTAAAAATTAAAAAAAAAACAAAAACAGAAATAAAAATAAAAATAAAAGAGACAAATTAACAATAATAAACAGCCAATAAAAAAGAAAAAAAAGGAACACAAAATAACACTGGAGAAATAAAAATGAAGAAGACACCCACCCAAACAGGCATTTTAGGGGAAATTGAAGGTAAAATAAAAAAGTAATAAAACACAAAAAAAAAAAAAGCAAATCAAAACAAACAAAACAACATCAAATCAGCAGCAACAACAACAACAGGAGGAAAAGAGAACCCAAAATCCGTTTCAAACATAAAAGAGGGTAATTTGTTAAAGCATAACAACCATTAAAAACAAAAAAACAAAAACAAAAACAAAACAAAAACAACAAAAACGGAAAAAAAAATGTGCGATGCAACAAATTTTATAAGAGAGTTATAAAATGATCATTAATCCTTCACTGTCATCGCAATATTTGCTTCTCTGTTTCCTCCCTTTTTCTTTTCTTTTATTTGTTAACCCTAACGGATACATGACATCATATTTTACATTTTGTTGTTTTATTTCCATATCACACGTGTCACTGCCACTCTTTCTTTTTTTTTTTTTGAAAAATCACACACACACACACACACGAAAAAAAAAGGGAAAAAAGAAAAGGAAAACACAACAAAACATAAAATATATGCAAATGCATATATGCGTAAAGTATATACGACGGAGTTTATACATGATGGATTAAGCAATGACGAAAATAAATAAATATAAATATATATTAAAAAAGATAAGAAATGAAAAAGAAAAAGAAAATGC
>NW_027123088.1:0-456 GCF_001457755.1 Trypanosoma equiperdum | reverse complement strand
TTTTTTTTGAAAAATCACACACACACACACACGAAAAAAAAAGGAAAAAAAAAAAGGAAAATGCTTTTTTTTTTTACAACAGAAGGAGAAAGAGGAAGAGGATTAAAACAAAAAACAAAAACAAAAAACTTTTATTGCCCACCTTTATTTATTTATTTATCTATTTACTTGTTTATTGTTTTATATATATTTTTTCTATCGCCTATTCCTCCCCTTCTCAAAAATATTTTTCTGTGTTGTTTCGTGCTGCTGCTTCATTTTTTTTTCCCCTCTTCTTTTCTCTTTATAATCCTAATCCTAATCTTAATCTTAATCTTTTTTTAAAAAAAAACTTTTCCACAGATTTGATATAACTCTTCATTTCCACTCCATTTATTTCCACCTCATATAAACTTACATTTTGTGTTTCTGTACGAAACAACACCGAATAAAAATAAGACAAGAAAAAAAAAAAGA
>NW_027123359.1:5850-19027 GCF_001457755.1 Trypanosoma equiperdum | reverse complement strand
TATCATCCCTCGCTCATGGTTTAATAGTCCATCGAGTATTCTCATATGACACAGAAATACGTCCGACTACAAACCACAAGATAGAGATTTTAAACATACAGTAACAAAATTGCCAGGCTATGAAATGTAAAAATATACATATGCACTCAGAAGACGCTAGGTCCTCTACCCCTACTGCGGGGAAAGCAAAGAGAGAAAAAAACACTTTGTTACTCTGTACACAAACTCTACTGTCAACTTTGTTCGCACTATCTTACTGTGATGTTTCAGACTAAACAACAACATGATGGGTATTCCCTCCTTAACTCTTCGTACATACTCATTTTGCACGTTGGAGGTCCGATTTATTCCCAGTTTTTTTCCAAAAAGGAGTACATCGCAACGGTTTTTTTTTTTGGTGGGGTAGGAAAAATGTCATTTTGTTTGATTTCGTGCATCCACGCCGATGGGGTGTAAACTCATAAGCTTATATAACCACTTGAAGCCACGCTCCATAGCTTGTTGGGTCCACTTATGAGTATCATGGGTAATGTCCTTTAGCCATGTTCGTCCACGTGAATCCTTCACTCGCTTGCAGAAGGTTTCTTTGCAACTTTCTTCCGCAAGGCTCCGCATTAGCGTTAAGTTCATCAGCGCTGTCAACTCTCCTATGTGTTTAATTCCGTCGAGCGCATTACGGCGGACAATGTGAGAAAGAAGTTGGTGCATAATGCCCGCGTACGACCGCACTTCGAGAAACCAATCAGCAGTTTGTATAATAAATCTCGTACAGGAATCGTCTTGTTCCCCCTCAGTCTGCACTTCCGGCGCGGGTTCTTCTTTCATAAAGTATTCAATGCAACCCTCGAGGTCAGAGTCGAATCGGACATAGGAAGGTAGGACATGCTCGGCTAACGTCCGTGTTGTTAAAAGCATACCATAATCGATGTGGAATATAGCACCACTCGGATGAATCATAACATTCTCACGATGTCGATCACCGATTGCAAATATATAATTCAGCAATATGAAAAACTTTGCGGAGCACATGAAACACTCACGGGCAAGAGCAGCTGATTTTTGACTATCGAAGTCTTTAACTATCAAACTATTAGGTTGTCCACACTGATGTCCCGCTCCTCGTACCCTTTCATGAAGTTGAGGTTCCGACACCGAGTCCCCCAGCTGGCCTTGTGTCTTCTCAAGTGACACAAGGTGCTGAAGCAGGCGACCCTCTTTGTCCTTTCCAATCACACGGTGAATTGTCTGCCCGTCCTTTACCACCTCTATCAAACCCGAAGACGGCGAAAGCAAAATAACGCGATACGTGGGAAGGACCACGTTGCCTATTTGCTTGTAGAGCACCCACCGCAAAAACCGCGAGGTGACACACATCACTTTATCCTTTTCAAGGTTTTCCCTCTTGACAAGAATACCCCGCGTCACACCTTCTGCATCAACGAGCGGAATCGAAACAGGCCGTTGACTAGATTCCATTATCTTGATACCCCCCAAGTCGATGTGTGTTATAACCACACTACTGTCAAACGGAAACAGCATAGGCGATACGGCACACAGCCCATTGCGTTCCTGCGCAATCCTCGATGAAGTTGACAAACAACCAGAGACGGATTCGCCGGTCGTTTCCGCCAAACCCCCCATTAGCCCACTGTTCGAGAGCTGAGTAACAAGCGCCCTCTGATACTCCCTGGCATCCCCACCCACCGGGACAAGATTCACCTCAGGTGTGATCAAGTTTAAAAACTTAAGTGTATTGAGAAATTTCTGATGTGATTCCGGGAATGTGTCAGCGTTTCTTTCAATGACGCGCTCCTGTAGTGTGCGGTAGCTGAATTCATTGACCCTCATTCGCGCTGACGCCTCTTGACAAATAACGATCGCCAACTGTGGATCGAGCTTCGACAAGGAGAGTAGAACCGACACAACACGGGGCTGGCAGCTCTCGAGATCAAAGATATCCAACAGGAGCAACACAACACATTCTCGTATGCACGTATCCAGCGACGTAATCCAATCTCGCAGCAGGTGCTTTGTCACTATTTTCCGTATTTTTTCCGCTGTTGCATGGCCTTGTGGTGCACGGTGCAAACACTCCAGAATTTTGATACCAAAGAACGGTGGTAGCATCCGACCGCAAGTGCGTGTGCACAACATATACCAGTGGCTCAATGGCGGCTTCCAATAGAAGTCACGAAGCTGTGGTGACATTGGCGGCGGTGCGGCTCCCTTTGCCGTTTGCTCGATTGCTGCGCAGGCCTTCTCAACAAGTTCATTGTTCTCCCAGTCAATAGATATGAAGAGAAATATGAGAGGCTCGGGGTGGCCAACCAAAAGATTAACGCTACTGGCAAGGATCTGTGCTGTCCGTTTTGGTATCTTCATGTTCCACATGTTCTCGTAGAGAGATGATCTGTAGTCACTGAGGCACAAC
This sequence comes from Trypanosoma equiperdum, assembly GCF_001457755.1. Taxonomy (NCBI): domain Eukaryota; phylum Euglenozoa; class Kinetoplastea; order Trypanosomatida; family Trypanosomatidae; genus Trypanosoma; species Trypanosoma equiperdum. The sequence goes on along the minus strand of NW_027123359.1, from coordinate 16,596 downwards.
TCGGCTGCAGCCCTCCACTGCTCGTTGACGGTACGTAAGAGTGCGATATCCACGATAGATAGGCCGGCACAAACGAATGTGGTGCAAAGAAATGTGTGTTTATTTATCATCATTGCTTGATCGTAGCACCTCTTGCATGCGTGACGCATTCTGCCCTCCTCCGGTTGACCAGGCTTACTTAACTTGGCCAATGACTTGTCTAACATCCATGACGTGCACTGCTCACACATGCGCCGGCCACAGCAACGGCAGTTACGCGCCCGAACCGCAGCAAACAACAGAGCCGGCCATGAGGAGAAAGATCTCTTGCACTCTGAGCACGTCTTAGCCGAGTCTTCCCCCTCCCACACAGGGTTCTGGTAAAGGGTGTGGCCTTTTTTTGCGAAGTCCTCCCCAAGATACGATGCTTCAGTCATAGTCGTCGAACTGGGGTCAATGGATTGCGTCAAATCCCCAACGTGATAAAATTCGGGATAGAAATAGCGATCCTTCTTCAACCATGCCACACATGGGAGCTGATGGTTGGATTTGTCAGCTCCCGTGGCTATTAGCACATCTTTTGATGGCTGGAGCGACCGTGGCTGGGGCGAACCCGGTTCAGCACTGCCACCACCGATTCTAAATGCAGTCATGACCTTCTCCCGGAAAGCTAAGACTTCACATAACTTCTCTTTGCTGTTTAATGACGCAAGCGAACGGATATCAGTGTCACAAAACACTTCCTCCTTGTATATTCGACCAAATTCACCACAAAGGACGGCAAACGTTTTTTCCATTTCTAGACGCGCACTTAACTCTAAAACCTCCATAAATAATTCCCTGTTGCGTGTCAATTCGCACGCATTGTAGCAAGATACGGTTCCGTTCCGGGACAATGTTGTCTCGGAAAAAAAAACACAAGCCTGGCTGTCTTCTCTATGTGGTGCCGCGCTCGTGGAAAAAGAAGACAAAACTTCGTCATCTGCTTCCGACATTCTCGACTTAACATCAGCGCGGGTCTGACGCCGAGCACGGGAGAGTTTTGAACCTCTCAGATCTAACGCTACTATCCTTTTTAACTCCTCTATGGCAACTTGAGAGCCAAATTCAAGCTGTACTGGTTGCTTCTGAGATATCAGTCGCTTGAGATAAGCGCTCTCAGCGAAGTCCAGTGCGCAGTGGGTCCCGTCTCCAAGAATCACATCTACCGCAAGCATGTCGAACTCCTGTGTGGAATCCCGTACTCCATCTGCGTCCCGAGGTAAATCGGCGCCCACACCATCAGTCGGACGGCCCGGCAGTGGCTGCTCATACGAAGTCACGGAAACTTCCGCCGACTGGGTCATCAAATCTCGGCTGCCTCCACACACCGCGACGAAATTATAGTAAACAGGGGAAAAGAAAAAACAAACGGGGGAAAAGTAGTTAAACACAGAAAGTATCGCTAGTGATGGGACTCGAATTATCGACAGGGGATATATACACATGTATGAGTTCTAACATGGAGTATGAAAAAAGAAAAATAACATAGTCCGTGAACGTCAATGGAAAAAAAAAAAGGAAAAAGTCTGGTCCCTTATGCAAACACGTGCCGACGCAAGTCAACCCCCCACCACTCAACTACAACTCACCGTACGATGTAACAACGCGACCACCTCACAGAAATGCTACAAGAACCAGATTAACTGGGCAGACAACAACTGGAGGTCGGAATCAACTTAGGCGAGAACTCCGCTTCGTATGATTTATATTGTTTGCGGGCACCCACTGTATTTCACTGTCAACCACCCCTTCACCTTCGCATCGACCAGAAGTAATAACTGTCCCACATGACCTCACGGCCTCCAGTTACCTTGTCGTAGATGAAAACCCCAATTCCTGCCAAAATGGAGAGACACAAAAACCCAAAAGTAACGTATGTTAAAATTGGAACTGAAGAAGATGTTAATGAAAAAAACGAACACCCCAGTGGATCATCCATCAACTTTCCGCTGTAGATGTAAACAATGGTGAAGACTACTTGCACAGCCGCGGCTGGCCAACAAGCAGCCCAGATAACCCTGTGTGCATCGAACACGAGAACTACAACTAACAACACGAAACCAACCACAGTGGCGAAGGAAGCGGTTGATACAAAGACGACGGTCTCTGTGTGGCACTGACCGATTACCGGAAACGTTAACAGAACGGCGAATAAGCAGCACTCCAAATAACAAGAAGTAGTTGCAATGAGTATACGGTTCGTGACACTCCTCGGCCTCAGCGAAACCTGCTTCGTGGCTACAACCGCAAAACCGAAGCGGTTACAAGAGAAGTTGCATATCGCGTTCCGGAGAAACAGGTACGTGGATACACCATACGAGGTATAGTTTGTGATGGCTAAGATTGTGTGCCCAATGAAAGAATCACCGTACGCATAGAAAGCTGCGAGGTAATACTGTAAAAGCAGCTGGGGTATGGAAAACAAACAGGTGTGAAGAAGCAAAACATTCGTCAGACCGTTGTATAAATCATACCGTATAACGAAATACTTAGCCTTGTTCTTTAACAATTCGTACCTTAGCGTGACGTACACGAGCCAGACCTCGAACACGGGGACACACGGAACCACTTTTGTTGTGTTGTCCGGGTAGTCCCACACGCGATCCTCATAGTCACGTATTCGCCCCTCCTCAGATGTCATCACCGCCACAATACTCACAACGTACCCAACCACATAACACACAATTGTCCAACTACTGCATTCAATGTGTCCCACCACCCGCCAATGATAGATAACCCATCCCACACACGCAAGATGCAAAAATACAGCGATCAAACCCACCCATGTTAGCGCCATATCCAACACAAAACAAATATGTAAAAAGAACCCCAACAGCCAATTGGGGGGTGGTAGGTTCCGCAAGAGGTGTGGGTTGTCGTACAGCATTTTCACAAACTCGAGACCCGCGTAGCGGCACGAAAGTGCCTGCTCTTTTGTAAAGGTAGCACTGGGAGCATTGCACAGCACTTTTAGATAATCAATGTTTCCTGGGTTAATACGGCCCCCGAAGTTTTCGTCGCCCACCATCAGAGAATCAATCTCCTCTTGGATAATTTGCTGTACACCGACATCATTCACATCAACACGTCCGGACTTCAATAGCGTCTTCGTAAGATGGCGATCCCCTACTGCAGCCTGCAAAATATCCCCGTTGATTCTGAAATTTTCAGCGTGAAGCGATGCCTGTATAATACCCATATATGAATCATTTGGTGTCCGCCGATACTGAAGAATTACTTCGCGGAGGTCGACACCTACGTCGTCCGAAGAGCACAAGGAATTGTCATTGCACAGTAAGGGGGGCCGGGCAGGACCAAATGGATCATGGACCGCTCTATCGTCCCACTGTTCATCGTTAGACGTGGAATCATGGGGAACTTGCGCAACATTGAAGGGTTCGCTACTCCCCAGGTCCCGCCTTCCAATCAGCGCGGACATTATATAAGATCCTGCGGTGTCAAACAGTCTTCGAAGCTGTGAGGGACTCCCCGCTTGATCACCAAACGATGGTTGAAGTGGGATAGTGGTCTGACTGTCCTCCATAACCGGCTCCACCCTCGCGATGTGTGAATTCTGTTCATCGTCAGATGAGTCATAGAAAGCCACATTAAACGGATCCCGTGGCATCTACATCCAGGTGGTTGATGCAGTCGCTGCTCCCCCTACCCTAAAATCGGTACCTAGACGGTAATTTCTTGTCAACGACAGGACCCCACTAAACACCTTCCTCCTCTCTTGGCCCTCTTCTTGTGACAAAAGATTGGAAGAAAGCCTTCTAACCACAAGCATGACACGAAGTGGGAGAACAAGCAGGAAACGACAACTCTATCGCACATGCAACGGGTACAAAGAATGATGCAACAGGGTGAACGCAATAACACGCTCGAGAATGGATGGGCTCCCGAGGTAAACAGAGTAAATTGAAAACAATACGAACATAGTAACAACTGGAAGGAACCCCATATGCACCTCGTGTTAGAAGTCACAAAAAGCCATGTGACACACAAAAATGAAACTTTACAACTGTGAGCAGTCGCATCGATATCGCCGTCCCATCATCGGAGACGCAGATTACAGTCCACGAGGAAAATTATGTGGCACTCAGAAGGGTTCCTACTCAAGGTCTGCCGCAAGCTCCAGCAACCGTTCTCTCAGTACACCTATTTGTTGACGTTGCGAAACGTCGGGAATACGATTGAGATCCTCGTCCGTCATGCTCACGATGCGCTCTACTTCTTCCTCGCTCAGCTTCGATAGGATTTCTATTATCTCATCATTCTGCTCCCGCGGTGGCTCTACCTTCTCGCCCTCCCCCTCGGCTGGAGCCGCTGGAACCGGTGCATCCACTCTAATCCCTCCGTGCTGAATGGCCTCTGGTGGCAACGGTCCGAAAGGAAGCCGACCGGCATGCTGTAAAATCATAACAACAGCCAGTCGCAACGCAGGATTATTTTCCAGCAACTTGCGAGCCTCATTCTTACGCTCCAACACCAGAACCCGTAACTGCTCCACGGCCTCATAGGCATCTGACTGTTGCATTCCCTGCAAGCACTCAAAAATGCTAGTATCATCGCGACCGAGAACCGGATCGGTGTATCCACGAGGAAATGTCATCCCCCCGCGCGGGGCTGGTTGCTGTTGATGGGAAGCGTTCTGTTGACGTTGCCTCTTGCGGCCCCGCGTGGCCGCTGCGGACATAACTTTCATTGGTCGACCACCAAAGGATGTCCCGTTGAGGCGAGCAATGGCTTCCTCTGCACTAGTAGAATCCAAGTACTCGGCAAAGCCGTAGCGAAAATCTTTCCCCACGGGCGGACCAAGCAACCGGAAGTCCGTTATGTGGCCCACACTTTCAAAGTGCTTACGCAAACTTCGCTCCTCCACAAAAAGCGGAACATCCGTGAAGAACACACTCGTCGTCTGTGTGGAGGACATGCTCGACAGTTAAAGCACGAAAATATATATATGTATACAATCCTCACCCCTGTGCCTTCCTCTTCCTTTTTCTCGGTACTACCTAGTACGGACAACGCGAAACAGAAAAGTCGGTGGAAGGATAGAGCAATGGCACTAAAGTGGGGGGAAAGTGTAGTGGAAAGCGCAAATGAAAACAGAGCGAAAGAAGTGGCACATTATTTATCAAACAACACTACATACTATGCGTTACGGAAAGCTCACCACACGTTTTTCACTTACGAAGCGGTATTCCCGCAGTGTGTAGCAACGTGGCAGCAAAACAGAAGAAGCCGCGCCGCTTTACCCTCTCACTGACACATCTTTATTGACCTTTGTTACCCACACAAGCACCTATGTGCACAAATAAATTATTCGGCCACCTCGTCTTCCATCGCATCCTCCCAAGCGTGCACCTCAGAATACCATTGTAAGGAATGATACGCGATGTACACCGACCCAATGCCGTATCGCACGTAATCTGGGAACAAACGTTGCAGATAAATGAGCCGCAGATTAGGCCCAAATGTGAACCCCAACGCCGCCGCGATACCAACCTTCGCTCCCCAAATTGGTTGCTGCATGACTGTGGAAAGTCCTGTCGAGAAGCCTAACGCGTATATAAGAATGAGGTTGTTAAAAACATTGGACGAACGCAGCGTTCTGCCCTGGACACTGTTAAACATTATCGACGCTAAACAGATGCCCATGAGGGGGGTGTTAACAGCGTAGGGGTTCATCATTTCACGACTCGAACTACCCCCCATGGTGGTCCCGACACACCCCTAATCAATACCGCCTCACTGTGATCACAGAAATTGCTGATACAACAAAGGTGTCACCTTTAGTTCAACACCAATTGCTGCACGTATGCTTCCCTGATCTCCGGCGCTGTCGCTCCCTACACGACGGCGCAAATGGACACGGAAACTAACGCAACTGAGTTTGACAAGAGTTTCCTGCTCCTTCAGTGGTCCTCCACGAGCGGAGAAAGGCACCGAAGAACCGCTGAAGGCAAACGGAAGGTGGCTACAAAGCGAGTATATATCCCAGCAAGCGCATGCAATTGCCCCTATGCGTTGGGTCAAAAAGAAGAGCTAAACCCAAAACAACAAGCGGAAGAAAATGAAAAAGGCGCACTGTGACATTGCAAATTACAAAAAAAATTATCCGTGACTGATCTTCGAGCTAGCAAAACACACAGTGCAGTTTAAAGATAAAATTATATTTAAAAGCTCATGGCGGCATCTGCCCTTCCTACGTGCCGCAGTTGCTCTCTCCCCCTCTACCTTACGTTATTGGCGGTACTACGCAAGGGGGGGCACACCGCTCCACATTTTTCCTTTTGGTTGCTATGTAATCCCCAACCTCAGCCTCCCTTCTTCATTTCCTCTCCTACACTAAATCCCCTCACCACCACAACCGAGTCCTTTTCAACACTCCTTGTTTTAATTATATTTTCTTCCATCCCCCGACTCCGATACAACGGCACGATTGTCCTCCTGGACGGGCTCTCAAGGTCATGGATGCCGCACTCACACAGGTAAGACCTTCGAACGTGGACGCCATGGAAGAAAGAAAAAAGGTTATTAAATAAATTGATTCATCTACCCACATATACAAATATACTTATATGTATATATGTATAGTGTTCAAATTATTGTGTTCGCTTTGCTTATTCGAAATATCGCATGCCATTGGTTGATTCCTTAAAGGGAAGAAACGGAATGGCGTGGTAAATGCCGACGAATGTGTGTCCAACACCCAAATAACTGACCCTCCTATCACAAGTTGCTGCGCGAAATGTATTTACTTTACTACGACCGAGGTATCACCACTTCTTCTCCGCCCTTGCTTCCTCGCTCTCATTACTGCTTTTATCTCTCCAAATAACCCTTCTGCCCACGAAGTACACAGCCCGTCCTACGAATCTCAGAGTTTTAAACGACATACTTTTAACGATTTGAAGACCGTGGTTCACAGCCGTAAAGTACCACCGCTAGTGACATAGACAGAGGAATCAGTAACTGCAGGTGAAACAGCCAACGTGGCAAAAGGGTATTAGGGGTACTTCCGTTGCTCGCCACCTCAAAAAAAAAAATCTGATACTATTTTCCCCTCGCTCCTCCTTCCGTCGCATAAGGTTAAGAAATTTCCAGAGTCTTACGGGACCAATCTCATTCTACAACCAACCTGTATACGACCTCTTGCCACGCTGCACTGACGACTCGCGCCTTGTTATCCATCTCCCAGGCAATACCACCGCGCTTCTCATTGAGATCCTCACATCGCTGCAAGTTGATTTTTTGTTACTTCGTTCAACACATCCTGGTCGGCCGCCTTCATGCGCGCCACGATTTCGCCCGCGTGCCTACCTCGGCCCTGAATCACGGGGTGCTGCTGCACGACCCACATTAACACCTTCTCGTGCACGCGGCGGGCCTCTACGTCATCGCCCCGAACGGGAAGGTTGCTGACGACTAGTGTAAGAACCTCCACCAGTCCCTGCTCCGGAAGAGTGGAGTGAAACAAGTGAAGAAGCGTGGCCGCTGCACTTACCGCGTTGCACGTAGTAGACTCATAGTCTCCTGTGCGCTGAACAGCAATGAAGCGAGTGAAGAGAGAACTTACCCGATGCACGAACTCCGGTGTACTCGGGTCGGGGTTACGGCCAAAGTACTGCAACAACAAGTTCATGAGGTAAAAAGCAGACTGCAAGAGATCACAGTCTTCACGGCTCTGCGCGAAGTCCAAACAACTCTCGACAATTGTCGGGATGAAGCTTCCAATATGATTCGGCGCATGCTCCACTAATCCGCAAAGCAGCGCGAGACCGCAAGTAACCACGGAATCCTTCTCATTCTTCTGCAGCAGTTTCTCTAGAACGGGTGCGAACATGACCAAGAAGACAGGGGCAAATACGTCACCCGCCCGCTCAAGCATTTTATCGAGGACATTGCAGGTGTCCGAAATGAGTGTGTCGGCCTCTTCCTCCTCACCCTGAAGCCTATCCAGCTCGTCCTCGTCGTTCTCACCAACCTGGCTCTCCAAACTTTGCACCCGATTCTCCATGGCCCGTTCTAGCACAGCGAGAACCTTTTCACCAATAACGGTAACCGTATCTTGTGAGACAAGGCCTGGGGCACTGTCAATGCAACGGCTAATCACCACCGACATCGCACTTGACGCATCCAACTCATCCTCGTCGGCGAACTGGTTCAACAACGGATCCATGATGGCAACAGCCAAGTGAGCCCGCTCATCAACTTCATAAGCGTTTAGAACCTCATCCAAAATCGCCGCCCCACTCTCGCGAATAGATGAGTTTGACTGGAAACTGAGCAACTTCACCGCGGATTCTGCGATTGCCGGGAGGTGCGGCCCTAGGTGCTTTCCTAAGTACGTGAGCATGGCGCTGAGTACACTAGCCGCAAGGTCCTTCTCCTCAATAAGACCGGTGTGCAGCTTAATCTTTTTCACACCCACGCCAGGGACAACAACCCGCATTGTTGCCACTTCTCCCCCACTCTTTCTTCCTTGCTCATCCTCGTCATCTTCCTCCCCCACCTCAGCGTTTTCCACCTCCATATCGCACTCCATATTCACCATCGAAAGAAGCACAGGCAGGACGACCTGCAGATAAGGGACCACATCCTCCCTCAGGCAGTCCGTCATGCAAGTCCACCCGCGCATGACATAACGCAACCGCATGTCGTCCTTGCATTCTTCTTGCGACAGATGTTGTAGAAGATCACGCAAGTAGTTGCACATATGCTCCGCATACGGCCCGAACCCTTCTCTTCCAACACCACAGGCGAGAAGCGTTGTGCACTCGATGGCTTTGCACTTCATTTGAATAACATCCGGGGAGTCAGGAACTGCCAGTACCTCTTGAAACACGGGGACAAGGTTATTAACATACGGTTTTAGCATGTCTTTGCAGGTTGATATGATAGAGGAAAGCGCCCCCAGGCAATCTTCACGGAGAAACTGATGCGGCGTTTGCCTCAGAAGAGACACTAGAGAAGCACATAGCCCCTCGACATAGCGTTCAAATTCTTTAACGAAGTGTGGGCTATCCTCTTCATCCTCTTCACATCGATCAAAGAAAGAGTCTAGGCAGCGTGCTGCCCTCGTTGCTACGGCAGGTATGGGGTCCTCGAGGCACTGAACGACAGCAGGTAAGATCATGTGGCATAGATTCTCCTGGAGTTGAGGGGCAAAGTCGGTAGACATCTGGGTAAGGCAATCCAACGCACTCGCACGGACATACTTCATATCATCCCGAAGAGCTGGTAGCACCATGCAAACAATGGACTTCAGGTGCTTTTCAAGCACAGAAGACATCCCTTCAGCGACATAAGTAATTAGAAGTAATGCCGCATTACGTTGCTTCCAGTCGGGGGACTGGATGTTTTCCGAGAAAAGCTGTTGAGCGAGAGCTTCCAGCTTTCTACCCCCGAGGGCGGAGGCTAATCGGTCGATACCACTGCTGCCGACGGTCTCGTCAAGGTCTTCATCAAGATCGTCCTCGTCAGTGTTCACACCTTTGACATCCCAGTCGTCAGGAATCGCGGGGTTAACGGTGTATTCGAAGAGCAAACGCAAAAATGATGTTGAAAAGTCTGGTACCTTCCGCGCTGTTTTTGGTTCACTCTCACAGTAGGTTAAGAGGGCCTCAATAGCCATGTGTCGAGCACCTGGTGCCACAGATGGTGCGGAAGCCACCTCCATCAGCCCTTGCAGCAATGGAGCAGTGTGCCGCTCAAAAAGCGTTGCAGAGTGAGACACACCCTCCGCCAACTTGCCAGTTAAAGCTTCCGCGTCCCCCCAATTCGATGCGTTGAGGGCATCTTGCACAGCCTGCAGTATCAGCGGAACCAAATCGGCAAGCTCACGAGACGGTCTGCACATGGTGAGATTAAAAATCGCATCCAAAGCTGCTTTTCGCGAATCCACGGACGGGTCGAGAAGGCAGTTCTTCAGGCCTGCCGCTACCCGAACCACATTCGCCTCAAAATGCTCCGTTAAGGAAGGACCCGTCGCAGCAATAATCTCACAGCAGATTGTTTTCAGCTGATGCGCGGATTCTAAATCTTCAATTATCTGAAAGATAGACTTCCAAAGCTCATCCCATTCCTTTTCTATGTTTTTCAACTTAACAACAAGGGCACTCACACAGGCAGCAGCCAATGCACGCTGTGCACCAAATGCTGCTTTCCCCAGCACCTGTAGCATCAAACCCTTTACAGCGTTCTGCGTCTCAGCGTCTGCTGTGTCAAAACAGTCAGATTTATTTCCAAAAAGTTTTTTTAACAAGACAAGGCCCATTTGCATAGTGGAGGTGTTTTCCGTTGACGCGCATAGCTCTGACAAGCAGCACATCATCCAAGTAGCATTCCCGTGAACAAGGGAATCATACTGAGCCTCTGCGGATTTTCGAACCTCATTGTCCGCGGAGAGCAGGTTGGTGACAAGCTGGTTCAGCTGCTCTTGGTTCATGGGATGTAGATACTTTTGATCTTAAGAAATCTTTTTACAAGAAAAGGGAAAGACTCTCCCGTTCTGTCCCTTTGATCGTTCCCCTGGACGTTCACAAGGTCGATGTTTATTTCGTTAAAGATAACCAATTGTTTCTTTCTTATTTCCTTCTTACTCCTTAATTTCTCTTCCGGTTTACAGCTGTCTCCCTTTGTTCACACCTTACGTTTGCAATCGTACTCGTGGCTATACCACGCGGTAAACCCAAGTGGAGAAAAAGTGTTTCAGAG
>NW_027123359.1:5640-5829 GCF_001457755.1 Trypanosoma equiperdum | reverse complement strand
GGGGGGGGGGGAGAGTTGCGCACCAATTCATATTGAAGCGAAAACGGTAGCAGAAGTAACAGCAACAATTTGTTTTAAAAGGGAAGCAATGCCCCAGAAGCATTACCCAAAATAAACTACTGTGTAAATACAGGGGGTTCATAATTATGCAGTCGATAAATAAACTAAGAGGACGTGGAATCGCCGTAG
>NW_027123359.1:0-5610 GCF_001457755.1 Trypanosoma equiperdum | reverse complement strand
AAAAAAAAAAAAAAGAGACTGTGTAAAAACACGAACTAATAACAAAAGCAGGACAGGCAGTAGAAAATATGTTGTTATTTGTTTCATAGTAGCATATATTACTTCCATGCTAAAACAAAAAGATGGTTGATGTGTCCGTGGTCGTAGACAAACCCCCGGCGTAGCAACTTGCAAAACGGAAAAAACAGGCAACATGGTAAGTGTTTCACGCACGTTAGAACACAGTTTACATAGAGGGAGAGCAGGCCACATGCAATTAATTTCGAAATAAAAAAAACTGTTATCCGAGAAAAATTGGTGGGAGAGTAGCTATCCTGTGAGTTGCACCAGTTCAGTTACAGTCAAAGGATATGTCACACTGCGCCTGTAAGTTGTTCAAAATGCTCTGACCGCTCCATCTGAGGGTCAGATAAACCACTTACGAAGAGCCCATCTTTGCTTTGTCGTCTACGTGGGTTCAGTCATACAACAGCATATGGTACGTCCGTGACCCACCGCGGAAAACGAAAACTGTCACTGCACAGAACATCGCATAACTTCGGCAACCGAGGTCACTGGAAGTGCGTATGATAGTGGAACAAGTATAGATACAAGTGTGCACCGGGTAACGTCACTTGTGGTGCCGAAACCGAGACGACTGTATTCGGTAGCAACATCATTTCTCGCATCACTGCGTGATCGAGAATGCACAACAGCCATTTTATTGTATAAATGCGAGCGTACACACAACAGTACGAACTTTTTTAAAATTTAAGCTGCAGAGTTTAGTACACAGAATGTGAGGAGGCTAATCCCTTGGGACCGTTACCTAACAAGATTCCAGAAAATTTAACTTTCTAGAAACGATTGTACAATGTAGTCTCCACCCTTAACCCTGTAGCAGTAAAAGCTGCAGGTACTCGAGAGGTAGGTCACTATTCTGTCAAGCTGTCCCCTGCTCGAACCATAATAGAAGATCGGGTGTGCAAATGCGTGAGAGAAGTAAATTTCTTCATCCGCTGGCCTGGGGCGAGGGTCTCGGAAGCCGTGACAGCATACGACAAACGTATGACACATTGTAGCGCCCTTCTTTATCACCTGTATCCATGATAATCCCGTTTAGTCATACTGTATAAACTAGTCCAGCAAAATTACGCAATCACACCTTCAATAACCTACAGCGGTACTCTGCAGTGGGCAGGCTCCGGCGTTAGCGTGGGTTCCAACGGCATGAACGAGTGATAGAAACCCTCCCTCGCTACGTAGAAAAGAACACAGTTTTGCGCATGCAAACTACACACAATATTCAACAACGAGAAAAAAACTAACACTTGGTCGCGGCGCAATGTCCTTTGGAAAAGCTGTATATATGGCAAAAGCAGGGTCACAAATTTTTGAAAGCAAGGTCGTCCCATTTGTTGCAGGTTGTAATTTTGGCATTATCACATGAGAAGATAGTGCGTGAAGAGGCGACACTTCTAGTAGAGCCCGGTTACCCAAGAAAAAAACAAGGAACACAAAATAAGAGAGTACCTTCTTAGCCAAAGAAGTGGAAGAAACGACATAAAATACATATATCACGATTCTTTCGTTCTTGTTCCTTTTTCCTTCCTAAGCAACTCGTTGTTGACCATAACATAAGGATGTCCACATATTTTTTTGCTGTGCCGCGTATTGTTTCTAAGAAGGTACTGGGATAGCCAAGATATAGGGTGCGTATTTCCAGTAGGTCCGTAGCGATGGGAAACCTCGTCGGGTTCCAAAGCGCACTGCTGCTGACGCTTTACTAATTCGTACAGGGCTGGAACGAGTGTTGGGAAGACGTTTTCACGCAAATATGTGACATTTTCTCCCTCACACGATGCATTGACAGCTGTCTCGACATCCTCATATCCGCACCAAATCTGCTCTTCAATCAGCCGAATCATCATAGCCTCACTAAGAGCCTGTGTATCCGCCGATACCTCCATTGTAGTTACGTCTATCAACCCCTAAAAAGAATCAAAAAGTAAGAGGTTGTTATGTTTAAGAATTGATGTGCGTCCAAGTAGGGGCAAACATCCATAGGTACATTGTGTTTAAGCGGTCGCATCACAGCTCAGCTTCAAAAAAAAACGATCCCATTATTATAAATAACTGGCAGTTAAGCACCCCCAGGTTATGTGTATATGTGTACGTGCGTTTGTGCATATGAATGTGCGTACTTATATAGTGGGTAAATTGGAAACGCAAGGAAACGTGTTGACAAAAAATTAAACGCATCAGCAACGACGAAGAGAAAAATCCAAATAAACAACAGGGAAGTCTTTTGTAAACCACGCACGTTCCTCCACGTACTATGCGACAGAAATTTTTATTTATCGATACACCAAGACAGTATTTGCTAAGGAATTGCCACGCAGGTTGATGTGAAGGATAAGATATATCCATTTATTAACTAAATGGACGAAAGCGGATGGAAGTGTCAAACAATCAAGGAAAAATTAAATGCGCCCAGAAAATCAACGATTTTCACTGGTCGTACGAATAGCAACTTCCATTATACCTCAATAAAGAAAAAATAGCCCTGGGAAAGTGAGGTAGCTAGAACTGTTACTACTTGCATAGTACGCCTTTTCAAGCAAGCAACTTCAGGCGGTATACCTACCAACTTATCAAGTCACCTGAGATCAGTGGGGAAATCAAGATATCTAGTAACAGAAAACATGTCCACAATGCAGAGAGAGTGAATTAGATCCACAACATGAAGAAAAGGATGATTGAGTCAGGAAAAAAAAATCACGGCAAACGTGAGTTTAGTTTTGACATAGCGGTGGAGCGGTACATCAATCCCGAAAAAATACGAAGCGCAACTCCGTGTGTCCGATGATCAAACGACACTTCTTCACCACGTCACAAATCATAGGAAGGGCACCAAACGACGATGCTACAAAACCTTCAGACCATTGCATAAGTTCATTACCCCATAGCTCACCGTCGGAAACAAGTTTGCAGAGATATGAGTTACTCAGCCCTGCTTACCGGTAATTTCCGTGATGTCAAAAACGTCGAAGGTGAAAGAAGGACGAAAACCCCACCCTCGGCAGCTGTCGCTTCCCATTACACGCACCTTGCAGATAATCTTCCAGTTTGTCGCAAACAGGGCAACAGCTGCGCCAACAGCACACAAATACAAAGCCACGAAACCGCCTCCTCCTCTGCCTCCCCCCCCCCCCAAATATCACACACAATACACTCAAAGGTGTGTGGTAACGTCAAAATTCTGACGTCTTTTTCGGTGATGCAGCATGCCAAGCCTGAGACTCCTGATGAAATACTGAAGAAGAAAATTAACATTAGCAGGTCAAATTTTCGTAGGTTTCATCTCGAGTTTTCCTACAAACTTCAGGAAACCAAGGTTCATAAAGATCATTAGCAACATTTGTTACATAAGCCAAACAGATGCATTACTTCAAATAACGAGGACATATACAACCAAAGGCACTGTGCACCGATGGGTGGCACCGTCGTGCAACGACACAAACGCTTTCTGCCGGATGACATATGTCGGGAAATGCATTTTATCTACTGAAGAGGGAGATAGTGCAACCCTCTTTGATGAGACTGGCCCCTTCGTATATACGCCCTTCCTCCTTACCACCTGAAACGGTACGACATCGTAACTGTTACGTCGTTATTATTCCACTCTCATACGTCGACTTCTTCTCATCACAAAACTGGCGCCACGGAACCATTACACAGGGGTAGTACAACCCGTGAGCAACAAATAACATACGCAACATCAGTTTTAGAGGGACGTTACAAATTATTTTGGATCATTTCCGGGAAGAGTGAATTTTGACTCAACAAGCTAAGCGTTGCGCAGCCAATAAGTGAGAAATAAGACCCCCTGGCCAACTCGCAGACAAGTGCTCACCACACAAAAGGTTGGTTGTGCAGGGGGGAACGTGTGAAGACATGAAAATAACGTGGTGACGTCAATACTGGAGTTGTGGTGTCACATATGACTTCCGCTTCACCATATACTTTGCCAACCCACATATCGCTCTTATACCTAATGGAAAGTAGTGGAGCGCCCAAGAAATACGAAAACTCGCCAACAAGCAACTTCCAAGACATTACAATCACTGTCTACATGTGCTCGAACGGTCTTCAAACGAACCTCTTCTTGAGGTAGATAGGCTACATTCAGACATAAGCGCATGTTCTTCGAGTAATGAAAGGATGCAAGTTGTATGACAGCACGACTCTTGTGACCACCAAAGGGTGGCACCCGTTCAAAAGTAAAAAAAGATTGACGCGTCCACCCAAGATATTTGTCCGCTGCATTATTGCATGGAGACAGGAAACGGCAATCGGTTCTTTCGACCGCGCTAGGTGAAAATGCCAACTTCCCGAAGTCTCAGCTCTATCGCCTTTAGTGGAGCCGTTTTCCCCTTCATGCGCTTTACGACCACAAAAGGCACACAGATCTGTATACCGAATAGCAAGTTCTACCACGTTTGAATAAAGGTGCACAGATGATTGTACAGAGGGGAATGTCATTGCACAACCTTTCTACCCTTTAAGCCCCTTGTCCCTGCTGCCCCTCAGCACCCAGTTAATTGACCGTTCAGCCAGGTTCATCCTATCTTTCCAATGGAAACAACACTGCCGGATGCAAAAGAGTCAAAACAGGGGAGCAGAAACCAGATTCCTCCCCCTCCTTCCCCCTGAGAATTAATAGCGATACATGAGCTCCCATGTTGCCCCTAAAGGCATACAAGAAACTAGGCCAAAGGTGAACCACATGGGAAGCGGCCGGAGTAGCAGGAAAACAAATCGATTCTGACCACTTCAACACAGAGCCAGGGCTCCGCACCTCCCCAAGGTAAGGCGAGACAACTACTCACAACCACCTCACCATAATTATCCTGTGGAGGAAAGACCGAGGTCTTGGTCCGCCGCGGGCGGCGCAGCACATCCACAGAGGGACAAATATCGCAGCTAGCGGCTTCGCGGGAGCGGAGTCACCAACAACAACACCAACGGCACCGAATTACCACCTACACACCCCTGGAAGAACGCCACTGGGCTCGTGGCGGGGACGGCGCCTAACCCTCCTCTCGCCCACTGTTTCCATCACTTTTCTTCAGGGCCTCTCCCTCCCATTCTCATTTCTCTTGCCCTTAGGCGTCGGCGGCCCTTCGTTTGCGACCATTGTGGGATGCGCCTGTGTTTCCAAACCCCACATGGGGCTAAGCAAACGCGACGCAAGTGGGGGACGGGCGCGGCACTCGGCGGCACCGTTCCACTGCGGGGGGGAGAGACCATGCAGACTTTCTCGAACCCGCATAAATCGTACGATCGGGCCCTTTACAAAACATTGTTCACGACGAGAACGTTCCAACCAGCAGCGGTTCAGTAAGTGCGACAACGTTTCCCCCCAGTCGTTGCGCTGGCTTATGCCTTCGAGTGTCGCATGGAAGTGCTGGCCCCCCTCTTATCAAGTGTACGGCTCATCCGATTGCACGCTGTAGCGCGCGCATTGACCACACCGCCGCCGCGGCGCGCGTCTGACTAGCAAGTGAAGTCCACCGGCGCCAACTTAATGCACTAGAACCCCCTGGCGATGCCGGCCACCTCAACGTG
>NW_027123161.1:2302-4330 GCF_001457755.1 Trypanosoma equiperdum | reverse complement strand
ACCAGAGGACGACAAATGGGCGAATTCACCAGCAGACGCAAAGCCAGCCCAAAAGGGCTGGCAAAAGGAGTGGCAAGTGTGGCTGCCGGCTGCTCAAGCTGCTAAAAAAGGCAAAGACGACGCCGACCTTAAGGGCAATCCAGTCCTCGAACTAAACGAACAGCAAAAACTGTATGCACGACCTCACGTCAGACTGCAAGCAGCCCTAGCTTTCAAGGTTCTTAAGAATGCACCACAATTGACAAAAGAGGAGGCGGAGCTAACGGCCGCTAAGCTCAAGACCGAACTCAGAAAGATAGCTTACGGCGTGGACAAAGAAGACGAAACAACCGTCACGGTCGCCGAGGCCTTCGGCAATGTCGCGACAGCGAACCGCGAGGCTCACTGCAAATCGGACAACAACCCAACAAAACCGCTATCGGTACTGGCGGCCCTTTCTTGCATATGCGGCAAGGCGGCAGCATCGGACGAAGAAAAAGTCTGCGGCAGGCACATAACTGCAAGAAACACGTGGACGCAAGCCAGCAGCAATCAAAACGAAGGCGATATGAGGTCTATAGGAAAAACCTGCGGCAAAGGAAAACCCAAGCCAATAACGTCAGTCGACATAAGGACAGCGCTAGCACTCGTACAACACAGAATAAAAGTAATCGGAAGCGACGGTTTCTTCGGCACAGTCAAAAGTGGGACAGACTGCACGGGAGCGAACAACGCGGCGATCTGCGTCAAGTTAGCTAACTTCGGAAGCGCACCAGAGGTAGCAGAACAAGCGCTTCCATGGCTAGGCAAGCTTAAAGAAATAGCCGACACGCTGGAAAGCAGAGAAAGAAAACTGAGGACGAGAAAAGCGGCTTTAGCGCAACTGAAACAAGCAGAAGAAGCCATAACAGAAACAATATATGCAGCTGGCAACATACAGCAGATGCAGACAACAGTATCCGCTGTGCAGCCACCAGAAAAAAAGGACGGTTCTGCCAAAGAATGCGATGCAATACAAACAGCGGCTGAGTGCAGAAAGAATGGAAACTGCAAATGGGAAGGAGGTGAAGCGAAAGAAGGGAAACACTGCATATTGAATGAAACTAAAGTAGAACAACAAGTAACAAAAGAAGGAGCTGGAGTGACACAAACTTTTGCAGATTGCAAAGACAAGCAACAGAGAGATTGCACTGGAAACTGCAAATAGAATAAAAATAATACTTGCAAAGGCTCCAGTATTTCTATAAATGAGAAATTGGCTCTGATGACTGCTGATTTTATGATTTTGGTGGTATTTTGCTTCATTTTACAAAAATTATGAAATTTTATATTTTGATAAAATTTACTAACATTTGCTAAATTTTTATATATTTTATCACTTTATGATAAAAATATGAAATGAGAGAAAATATAAAATTTTATTAAATTGTTCGTGACTATGAACAGCAGCTGCGTTTAATACGATAATAAAGTATGAAAAAATGAGTAATATTCTAATTTGATATATTTTGTTTACTTTATGAATATTAGTTAGGGTTTATAATAAGAGCAGGAAAAAAAATGATAATAATAATAATAATGATGATGGGAGAGTGTTGTGAGTGTGTGTATACAAATATTATAATAAGAGTGGCGGTGAATGCCAAAAAATTAGATCAATATATATCGTCTGAGAATAGTGACTGGTGTGCGATGACAGTAAATGAGTGAGTGTGTGAGCCTGTAGAGTATTATTATTAAAGAAGAAGAAATATGGAGTGATGGAGAGAGGATCAAAATGTGCAGCTTCAAATACAAACATGATAAATGGCATCACCATAAAAAAGTGGATGATAAAGGATTGAAATCAAGAAGTGACACTCGACTGTGCAATCCAAATACTGTCGCTACTTTACCGCTGCACAGCAAACGATGGTGAAAAATAATGAAGGTAAATATGGAATTACATGGCAGAATACGTGACGACACAGTATGACACAGAAACAAATGATACAGTAGGAGACGATTATGCCATGTATTTCACTACAAATGATAATATAGCAGTTAAGA
>NW_027123161.1:613-2292 GCF_001457755.1 Trypanosoma equiperdum | reverse complement strand
GAGAGTGGCGAATCATAGGATAAATTTGATTTCCTTTAGTTTAGCTTATTTATAAGCAGGGAAAACAGGGGTATTTTTATATCTAACGACTTATATATGTTAGATTGTTGAAGACAGATCTAACTTGGGTGTTGAAGCATTAAAGAAACCCTAAACACAAGGAGACCCATGCCTTCTCGAAATCAGGAGCGCCAGAAGGACAAGCAAAAACCAGAACAAGCGATGCCGAAAACATCAGATAAGGACATGCAACAGACATATTGGATGCTAGTAAATATCCAGCAAGCATTGGCTCTAATAGCAGCTCTACTTTTTGTGGGATACAGCGGGGTTGACGCTGCGACTGCAGCGGCTTACAACTCAGCAAGCGGGTTTAAGGAAATCTGCGGACTTATAAATCTCGCAAAGCAACCAGTACCGAAGCTGCAAACAATGGAGGTCGGCGAGGACCTGCAAGGTACACTAGCACTACTAAACATAACGCTTTCCGCCCAGAAGGCACTTCTAGAACTAAAAGCAGCAGACAAACAAGAAAAGGCTATACAGACAGAGGGCAACGAAGCGAAAATCCAATGCGACAGCAAAGCGAAGACCAGATTCCTGAGAGCTGTCATGCGGCACAAAGACCATGCAAACAGTAAATTTTATCTAGTTCTCCTAAAGGCACAAAACAACACGGAAGTTAAAGCAGAAATAAACAATACACTGCAAGAACTAGCGCAGATTATCGATCAAGTTGGTCAAGCAACACTAAACAAGTGGAGGCTTGTAGCGGAAGTAAAAAAAGACGCGGACGAAGCTGGATTCCAGTATTTTGCGGAAAATGGAGCCATCCAAGCGACAACAAACGAAAGGCCGGTCAAAGAATTTGCACAAGCGATGCAAGGAGCGCTTCTTTCCTTACAATGGCGAATTGAAGATATGAATAAAGCGGCCGGATACCTGGAGATAACAACGAATGGCACCGGGACAGGCAGCGGAAGCGGCAGCAATATCGCCACTGGTACCTGCGCAGTGATACTGTCAAGAGGAACACCAACGACATGCCCGCTAGGAGATGCAACAAAAACGGAGCCCGCAAAAATACTAGCGACGTCATCCACACTGAAACACGTCCATTTACAGACCAACACAGAACCCCACACGCTCTTATACGGGGCGAAAGTAAACCCCCAAGGCCAAGGAAGCGGAACGTGGAGCGCAAGGACGGACGGCGGATGTACTGCACGAGTAGCGGCTGTGGAACCACAATCAAAGTTGCAAGCATGACGCCAGCAAAGGCCAAAACGATCCATATCTCAAAGGTAACAGTAGACCTCAGCGCGGACAGCACTGCGGCGCCGGCGCACCAAGACAGACCATCAGATCGCGAACATAGAACCGCGAATAAAATCGCGACACTGCTGAAAAGAATCAAAGCAAAAATTAACAAGAAGCCCAAGCCACTCAGAACAACGAAACTGGACGATCTCCTTATCATTTAAGAGGCAGCAGAGCTATCGCGAGACATCCTCAGTGATGGGAACATAGACAACAAAATAGCAGGCGAGGCAAAACAAACATTCACAAACCTGATCAAAACAAAATTTGGGTCAGAACAAGATGAGTTTACAAGGAAGTTTGTAACACCTCTAGAAAGCATACCCGTGAACTTCAAGAAGGGCGACGAACGTGGACCC
>NW_027123161.1:0-547 GCF_001457755.1 Trypanosoma equiperdum | reverse complement strand
AAAAGCAGAAGAATGCGAAGCTCTTGGATGTGATCATGGGAAAGACAAGAAGAAATGCAAAGCTAATGCAGGAACAGAACCACAAGAAGTGGAAGAAAAGAAAAAGAAGAAATGCTCAAAACATGAAACCGACGAAGATAAGTGTGAAAAGGATACTTGCTGCAAACGGGATGGAAAAGAGTGCAAAGATTCCAGTTTTCTCGTAAATAAGAAATTGACTCTGATGGCTGCTACTTTTGTAAGCTGCTATTATTTTAATAATTATAGCATTTTGAGGATTATCGCTTAATATTAAAAATATTTATTGAATTTTATATATAAAGAGATTTTGTTAGATTGTTCTAACATTTTATATTTTTCCCACTTTTTGATGAAAATTGTAAATTAAAAAATTTTGTATAAGCGTGGCTTATGATTGTAAAAAATTAGAAAAATAGGGAATAAAAAATGAAAGATATTCTAATTTTTTATCTATTTGTTTCGCTTTTCTATGGATATTTCTGTGGGATAAAATAATAATAATAATGATAATAATAGGAAAGTGTTG
>NW_027123477.1:2009-3299 GCF_001457755.1 Trypanosoma equiperdum | reverse complement strand
ATTATTATTATGAACAGTAAAATAAAACAAAAAGCAGCAGGGGCCAAATGCACGTGAGAGTGCACATAATGGTTGTATATTCGAAAAAAAAAACTTTTGTTTAATTTTTTTTTCTTTCTTTCCATGTGCCGTCACCTTCGTCCACTTCCCTGATTCTCCTGTTCGTCCCCTTCCCTTCCTTTCGCACATGCATATTTTGTATATAAATACATGTTTAAAGATATGAAAATAAACACAGTCATTTATAATAATCTCCTTTGGTTTTTTTTCGTTTAATCTGATGTCATTTCTCTTTCTTTTTTTTAAAAAATATTAAATTATATGCTCCTCCCCACACCAAATCACTCACAAAAACGTGACAATACCGTCATTATAACAAACAATAACTATTTTTATAATCGGCATAATTGTTATTTCACTTTTTTTTCTCTAATTGTATCTTTTTCTCTTCCTTTCAGATTCGATTGATTTAAAAAGGAAGAAAGATGAGCATATTTAAAGAATGAAAAAAAGAGAAGGAAGGAAGGAAGGAAAACGGCAGAAAAAAAAACAATTTAGAATTATCATATTACTGTTATTATTTTGCATTGTTGGTAGTCATATTTTTCAGTACTGCATTTGCTTAGGAGTAACTGGGAATAATTAGACGAGAACCACCAATAATAATAATAATACAAATAACCGTAATAACAATAATAATAAAATGACTTTTATCATAGCGTCAAAGCTAGTTTTTTCTTTTTGTGTGTGTATGTGCCATGGAAAAATTAAGAATCATTAAACAAAATAAGGAGCAACAGTGGAAATAAAAAGAAAAAAAAGAAAACAAACAACAATAACGACGAGACACATACACGGCTCTAAATATGTTTAAACATACGTACGAATTCATATGTATAAACGTGCGAATACAAACACATGAGTGTCATCATGTTGGAGGTTATCGCAAAAAAAAAAAGGAAAAAAAGGAAAAACAAAACAAAACAAAATAAAAAAAACAGAATAAAAGGCGCAGAAACCCAAACAAGTGTTAGTTTAGTCAACCAACATAATAAGAGATATACAAAGTTAAATAAATAAATAAATATTTATTTATTTAAATGCACTTACAAAAATAAGTGCCCGCATGTGCGCTCAAAAACCGAAATTCATTTCATATTCATAAAATATACGCATACGCAAAAAAGAAGAAAAGAGAATACAAAAAAAAAAAGAGAACAGAGAGAGACGGAGAGGAGGGAAAATAAAAACAAAACAAAAAAAGAAATCTGAAAGCCTAATTACGTTAAT
>NW_027123477.1:1665-1999 GCF_001457755.1 Trypanosoma equiperdum | reverse complement strand
ATACATAAATACATAAATACATAAATGAATATATACGAAAAGATTTAAAGGATCAAGTTAAAGAAATAAGTGTAAAACAGTAAGATGGAATGGAATTGAAAAGGGAAAAAAAATTAACAATAGTAATTAAATTTGAAAGAAAGAGAAGGAATGAAGACCGATTTGTTTCCGTTCTGCACTAAAATATTAAAAAAAAAATTCTCCAACTATCACCCCCTCATCTGCTTTCATTCTTTTTCTTTCTTTTTTTTTTCCCCCTTCACCCTTCCAACAGTTTCTGTACTTTGCTTTGTAAAAATTTTCAAATATCTTCACACTTTAACCTCGATTTATT
>NW_027123477.1:158-1615 GCF_001457755.1 Trypanosoma equiperdum | reverse complement strand
CCCCCCCCGTTCCCTACACTTGCAGATCTTCCCATCCCGTCATTTCATTTGGTAATTATTATTTAATTTACTTCTGATTATTTGTTTTATTTCTTCTTTTTTAAATCATCATTCGTGGGAAAGCAAAAAAAAAAAATTAAGGTAAATTAAATTTTACAAAAAAAAATTCACAAAGGAAAGAAAACATACAAACAAACAAACAGTAACAGCCGTTTCGGAAGTTAAAACTGAGACTCCTCATTTCCTTATTATTATTATTATTTTAGAAAAGTGAAGAAAAAGGAAACTTTTCATTTTCTTCACTTTTTCTTTTACTTTTTCATTTACATCACACCCAAATTAATCAAGAAAGGAAAGGAAAACGGAATCATTAAACACACAAACGATATACATCAATACGACAACAATAAATTTTTTTGTTCTAAATAATATTAATAATAAAAGCAAACAGCGGCGCTTTTTGCAATAACAAAGAAAAAAAGAAGAAGAATGAGAGAAATAAAAGTGTAACATAAGCGAATCAGGTAATGATATGATATATGAAATATGAAATGAATGAATGAATGGTATCATCAAAGACCCAATTTAATATAAATTCATTATCCATTTTTGTGTCATATATATATACATGTATATATATATATATATTTATTTATTCGTATACTAATTTAATTTGTTGCGCTTCAGTAGCTCAAATATAAGAAGACGTTCAGCAGAACAAGCGAAATATATAAATATATAAAGGAAATTATCGAATAAATAGGCAAAATTGTGTAATAATATTGATAATACAACGGTGATCACAACAACAATTATTGTCATGATCTTGAAAACAAAGAGTGAAAAATCACAAATGTTTTGGAGGATATTTAAAAGAAAAAAATGGAAAAGGAAAGATCAAGCGGAAGCAAACAAAACTTCTCACACATACACACACATACACACACACACACACACACAAATGATAAAAGGTAAAATATTTTTTTTTTCAAAAATGAAAAAGGAAAGAAACAACACGCCAAAGAAAAAAAAAAGAAAAAGAGAAACAGCGATGAGTTTCATGTATGTGTGGCATGTTTTCTTTTTTGTTTCTTTTCTGTTCTCCTTCGCAACATTGAATTAACAAGGAACATTGAATAAGTAAAAGAAAAAAAAGGAAATAAAACGGGACACAGAAGTACACATTTCATTTCATATCATATCATTATATATTTGGTCATGCAAATATATACAAATATATAAACAAACTTTTTGCATACATTTGCTTTCTGTTTTGTTTTCTCTGCTAAAATAGAGCAACATATATATATATATATTTTTTTTTTTATTTATTTATTTAGAAAGAAAATAAAAGAAGGAAGAAAAACAAAACAATACAACATTAAATAGCAGAGGCAAAAAGACATTCAGATGCGTGAATGAGCACAAAAAACGCAAAACAAAAAAAAGGTCTCAGA
>NW_027123477.1:0-148 GCF_001457755.1 Trypanosoma equiperdum | reverse complement strand
AAAAAAAAAGGAGGGAAAGTAAAGTAAAGGAAAGGAAAGGAAAGGAAAACGAAAAAGATAGACTTCGTGTGAGATTGAGAGTTCTGACATTGGTGATTTCGTATAAATCAAGGAAAACATAACTTTTCTTTTTTTCTTCTTTTTTTTT
>NW_027123116.1:0-1280 GCF_001457755.1 Trypanosoma equiperdum | reverse complement strand
TGCGCGTCGCATTGGGTTTTGAGGTCTATTTTTTGCTTTTGCACTGGTGTAGTGTGTGTTCGGCTTAAAGTCGCTGCAAACGCCCTGCTGCGCTGCACTGCCGCGTTTGCCTCCGCTTTCATACTCCTCAATTGCGCGTTGACCTGGGCGGCTTTTGTTGCCGCCTGTTGTAGGCTGTCCATAATCTGCGCTGCTTTCACGAACTTAGCCACCCAGGTTTTTGTTTCGAACTGTGTTTTTTGCGTCGTCATCAGGTCCGTGAATTTGACGCATATGCCATTGCCGCTGTTGCCATTGCACCCGGTGGTTGAATAATGGCCTAGATAACCGTCGTCGCCGTCAATATGTATTAAGCTCCGAAGATTTGCTACTGCTGTTCGTATCTCCGAGCTAGTTAGCTTGGTGCTTGGAGGTGTACCGCACGATTTGGCGAGTTTTTGGAGGTCCACCGCTTTCGGTGCTGTGCCCCCGCTTGTCCAAGGTGTTGACGGCTTTGCCTTTTCCGTACATTCGTGGCTGGCGGCCGCATTGGCGTTGTCTTGGTGGCAGATGCATGCTAGCATCCCTGTTGCAGTTACTGGTCCTGCGCCTGCCGCGTCGATTTTGCACACGTCTGTTCGTTGTGTTGAGCCTATCGCCTGTCCGAAAGGGCTGTTTTGTGTTATGTCGCCTGCTGCCTTCGTTGAGTCGCCGAATAAAGCTGCTGCTAATGCCGGTGGCGGGTTCGTTGTTGTGTATGTTTTTTCGTCATCTGTGACCGCTGGATACTGGTTTTTGATCGTCCAAGCGCTGGCGGCGATTTGAGCTAGGTCGACTGCCGCTATCTCTTTGGCTTCGCTAGTTAACGGCGCCGCAAGTATTTCTTTTACCCTGTTGTCTTTGTTGCCTTTTTGAATGCCGTTGCCGCTTCCTTCCAGTCGTTAAAGTAGTGCTCTTCGCCGACATTTTTAAGTGAAGCTCCGGTGGCCTCCTCGTGGACGGTTGTACGATCTGCTTCTTTGTAAAATTTTCTCTGCCATGTTTCTGGCGCAACTGTGAAGTTCAGCTCTTGGATGTATTTGTAGTCATCTTCGGCTAGCGGGTCTATCTGCGGAATATCAAGTTTTCGCCCAGCCATTGCGAAAAAACTGCACAATGCGGCGTGTTCGTGGCGGTTGCCGCCGGTCGCCATATTAAACCCGCTGATGCGTTGTGCTAGAACAAAAAATACAAGTGTCAATACCTTTGTTAATGCCGCCATTTTTACTGTGTTAAGTTGGTTTTCTTTTTGCGGTCAAGAT
>NW_027122985.1:854-1493 GCF_001457755.1 Trypanosoma equiperdum | reverse complement strand
TTTTTTTCTTTGTTTTCTTCAGCTTTCTTTATCGCTTGGCAAACTCCGTCTACCATAATGCAATCACCTTTACAGGCGTCTCCTGCTTTGGTGCCGCATTCTTTCTTTTCAGTTTTTTTGCCGAAGTTGTTGGCTTTTCGTCGGCGGCAAGATTGTGAACAATTGCCCGAGCTGTTGCATGGCTGATCTGCAAGAGGTCTGCTAGCTGGCCTATTGGTGTTTGTGTTTCTGTTTTGCCCTTGATGGCACAAGCGGTTGTTTGGTCAAGGGCTGTCCACACTTGTTTGTGGAATTGCGCTCCTTGTGCGCCGTAACCTTCTGTTATTAGGTTCTGTAGTTCGGTTCCCTTTGCTTCTTTTCCGTGCTCCGCTTTCGGATTGTCGCCAATTGTTTTCGTCACCAGTAGGTTAAAGTTGGCATCTGCTGCGGTCGTGTCGTAGTTGTCTAGGTCCGCCTCACAGCCCATCAGTTCTGTGCTGTCTCTGAGTGCGTTGAGAGCATTGTGTGCTGCGGTGTGCGCATCTTTCAGCAAATCCGCTGGTGATGTGGAGATCGTTTTCTCCTGCCTTGTGTTACTCAGCCATGAGTTCCTTTCGTTTGCGGCCGTGCCGTCGTAAGTAAGCTTG
Source organism: Trypanosoma equiperdum (assembly GCF_001457755.1). Lineage (NCBI taxonomy): Eukaryota > Euglenozoa > Kinetoplastea > Trypanosomatida > Trypanosomatidae > Trypanosoma > Trypanosoma equiperdum. The sequence continues at coordinate 867 of NW_027122985.1, read as the reverse complement.
AATAGGAGCACGC
>NW_027122985.1:0-844 GCF_001457755.1 Trypanosoma equiperdum | reverse complement strand
TTACTCAGCCATGAGTTCCTTTCATTTGTGGCTGTGCCGTCGTAAGTCAGCTTGAAAACTAGTTGCCCGCTCGTCGTTAAGTCGTTGCTGTTGCACAAACTGCCGCTTGGCAGCCCGTTGTGGCCGCATTGAGCCGTTATGTGGACGTGAGTTGTCGGCTTGGCCGGCGCCGGTTCTTCCTTTTCGCTGGTGGCTGTTACCTGCACCTCCCTGTCGACTTCGCTCGCCGGTCTGCAGCCGACGTCGCCTACTTTGCCGAGTGTGGCAGTTGTCAGTGCCCCTGCGTTATTGATCGTCGGGCCACCGCCGCCTAGTGTTATTTTCAGTTCCCCCACTCCCGATTTCAGTCTGTGTGTCGCTTCGTACAAAGCTGCTGCCATTGCTACTTTGAGCTCGTCGGCATTTAGCAGGGGCCGCAGCTTCGTCGTTGCTGCCTGGCATGCATGGATTTGCGTTCCCGCCGCTGCTACTACCGGTATGAGTCTTTTTTTTAGCGTGGCATCTCCTCGGATTAATCCTAGCACAACCTTGGCGAACCTTAGAACGTTGCCTCCTTGGCGCTGCTGGCCGCGCTGAACTATGTCTCTATAGTGCTGTAGCCGAGTCTGAAGACGTGCCTTGCGCTGGCATTCGCTGCTGCATGCGCTGTGTTTGGCCCCTTTTTGTGTATAGACAGCTGAGGCCACAATGAAAAGGGTTATTGTTACTCTAGAGGTTGATGCTGATATCGATGTCATTCATCAACAGTTTGTTTGGTATCTTTGTGCTACTGTTAACTGCTTCCCTATTTGCTTTGAATCAAGTTATAAGAGTAAATGAGCACAGTCTTTTAATGGCCGCTTGT
>NW_027123117.1:14665-68738 GCF_001457755.1 Trypanosoma equiperdum | reverse complement strand
GAGGAGTGTACAGCGATACGAACGAGCACTGCCGAAAATGTATTCAAACCGCTGGCTAAAAAGATGGTTGAAAATAATAGCTGAGATGACAATGAAACGCCGAGGAAAATCAGTTTTGTAGGTCCTTTATCAGTAACCCCTGCAGCCAAGTTCCTAGCCCGCATTGCAGAGGGAAGTGATTAAGGTAATGTGAAACCATGTCATGTATTCTCATTGGGTTAATTCAAGATTTAGTACAACCAGGACACAGCCAGGACGCTTCGGTTCCTCCAGCAACTGCTACATATTGGGTCTAACACAACCAAACACAAGTTTATGTCTGAGTAGGTGGCACAGATTCCCCATGTATAAAGGCATAAAGTTCCCTGGCAGCAGCGCTCCCCATTACACCTGCAAGGGCCTCTTCTTCAACGGTTCCCAAGCCGGCTAGCGAACCACAAAGTGCCATGACACGCTGCAAATTTTTTGGTGTAACCCCCGGAAAGCAGGAAAGCACGCGAGTGGCGTAATGCGAAGATTCCTTTGCCCCCGCTGGGCAATAGTAATCAACAGTTGCGCAAGTCAAATATGGGGCACTCGGATCAATCGACTCACTAGCGCATGTGCGTTTCATAGAATGAATGAAACTTGCGGACTGTGTTGCATCACGAGTCCAGATTACGTGTACCCGCGGGAAGGAAGTGAAGATCCGAGCGATTCGAGAAAACAAACCGGTCTCACTATGTTCTCCCACACTGCCAGCGAGTCCAAAGGAGAGTCGGAAGGGAGTGCTGCGGTCAAACTCAATAAGTAGCATAGGGTGATCATAAGACCGGGAAAGACGTGAAAGCTGGGAATTAACACGTCCAGTGTGAAGTGAGTGAATGAAGTCTAGCAAACTCTTGCGCTCAAGCGCGTAAGTTGGAGAAAGAACATAGTCTCCGGTTAAAAGAGTTAGTGGGACTAAGTCAATTCCACGGCAGTACAGTTCATAAGGCAGTCTAGACCGAAATTCACGCTCATCAAACACAACAAGGGGAGCTCCTCCACTGCCACCCTTTGCTGAAATACCGTTGGTATTTTCATCTTCAACGAGCAAAGTCAAACCATTCCGGGAAGGGCGGCGCCCCCTGCGGACTCGCCCCTCGTCGAGTACGGCAGAATCGAGACGCTCCTCCACTAAACGAACGGCATTTCGATCAGCGATTAGCGTTGCCGGAAGGGTTGCCTTCGCATGCGCGAGCGCGGCAAAAGCTTCTTGCTCCTCAGCCACCACAGGATCCTCAGGAAGAGTACCGCCGCCAGTTTGCGATGAAGGTGCAGACGATGACGCAGGCGATCGCTCCACCAAAACCTGAACGCGAAGATTTTTCAAATGTTGAGGTGATAACACATCTTGTGCCATCTCAAGCATACGCATGAAACGCAGCTGCTGCTCAACGACAATAATCCTGACTACCCTCAATGAATCAGCAGGCGCCCCGTCGTCATCGGTGCTATCAGGAGTGAGTGCACTGTGTGTCCCCTTTATGAACTCAACGAGACTTGACACACACAATTTGTTCCCATCCACCACAGCCACGTGCAGTGGCAGTGCCGATGGTGAAGAGTCGCCTTCACACGAATGGAAAGTCAGCCGTGCAACACTGTCCCGAGCATAGTCAAACTTCAAGATGCAAGTGCTCGATCCAGGCGCCGCCGAAGCTGTTACGGCGTCCGTTGGTCCATCGCTCCCATTCCGCAAACCTCCTTGTGAGCGATGCATGGACGACAGTGATTGGCCTTGTTTCATAATCAAGCGATGCAAGGATACGCCGTTATGGCCGCAGTTGCGACCACTTTCATTTAAATGCGATGTACCATCTGTGGATGTGCTCAAACCGACGTTGTCACTCCCGCGAGGCCCTCCCAAGACACTACATTTATCTGAAAAAAGGAAGCTGGGGTCTTTTGAGAAAGTAGTGGAATTATCCAAGCCACCCTGCTTCTCGGTATCGTCGTCGGCACCCTCACCTGCTTTGTGCTCGACATCATCATCCACACTTTCTACTTTGTGATGAAAAAACCATGTACGCAGCTTCGCCGCATCGGAAGCCTCTGGTGTTGGATTCTGTGTGTACCGCTGCTGTTTTGCACCGTGCCTTCCTTGGTACATCGTCACAAAACAATCCAAGTCCAACGCCTGGAAGTCGGCCAGTGAATAAGCAAGCCGACAGGAGTACCGCTGGAAAGCCATACGACCAAACACAACAACCATCAAAACCCGTGGTTTTACCTTCAGCGGATCGTCTGAAGACAAAGCAGATGCCGCAATCACTTGTTTGCGATGTGCATCTCTCCCCCAGTTCATTGTGAGCCGATTTGTAAGCTCCATGCATGGATCCACCTCGTCAACCCGGGGAACAAGAAAGCGCTTGGGCCTAACTTCTGACACACAGAGTACATCATCGTTGTCGTCATCATCATCATCGTCAGTGCCACTGTCGGTGTTGGTATCATCACCATCAATGACAATGACCTTGCTGGAGTCTTCATCCTCCACACTGGCTGGGGTCGCAGTGTCCACGTTGATATACGTTCTAGACGTGCAACCGCCACATTGTGGGGTGGTGTTGCTCACCTCCTTCACCTCACCTATACGGTACACGAAGAGTTTCGTAATGGAAGAAAAGTGCTGAGACAGTGTCCAAAGGGCATCCGGATGCTGAACCGTCGCCCACCCTGTTCTCAAACTAGGACCTGCAAACCGAGGGGTTCGTTCCATCAGTAGCTCTTCCAACTCCAGCACGGCCGCATAGGGAGAACCGGACCGCACTATGCGCCGAAGTTTTCTCAGGTCGATAAGACTTTCACACAGTTTCCCGTATGGCCAGCCTGTGTCATGTGTTCTTAATGCATAGTGAAGATCATCATCCAAACTTCGATCATTGATGTTTATCGCGTTCTCGTACAAAATACCGGCAAAGTTAATGACAGCCCGCTTCGCAGACACCACCCACGGTTTTCTGCTGTAGCCGGGGGGTGATCCGTTGGGTTGACCTCCGGAACAGTGGTCCAACCTCTGACGCTGCGATAAGGGGTCCAGTCGGGAGTGCGGTTCATCACCGTCAGCGATACCACTACGGGTATTAGACGCGCCTCTCTTATGCGCGTTTCTGGGTGCTTGGTCATTAGAATTAGGAAAGCAGCTGTGGTTTCGGCAACAGCCTGAAGGACCCATACGTTTACACACCTCATGAAGTTCTGTCACAATCTCCATGATAACCTTACAGAGCAAGTCATCAAGAATGTAAGTCGTCCTAGCCATATTAACGGTGAAGCGGTCCACTATTAGTGGTCGCTGAGACGCCACATTTTCAAAGTGTCGCATGATGTCCAGGCGAAAGCGTGGAAACAGCAGCACATTATCTACGCGTACCTGAACTAGAAAGGGCTCCTGCCGAACCCGCGGATGCTGAATGGCGTAGCGCACAAAAAAGGGATCATCAGAAAGAAGGACGAAGGGTGGATGCTTTCGGTGTGTCGGAAGGAGGAGGGGTCCTCCACCTCGAAGAAGGATTTCGGCACAAAAACCCACTGTATGAGCGATGCCATCCACCCGCTGTCTCCGCAACAGCACCACAACGCACCCAATCAACTCACGCGCAACGCGGCGATGCAGCAAATCAGCGCACAATACTCGGCTGCATAACACCACAATACCTCCACTCTGGTAGTAAGTGCAACGTTGCCGCGGCATGGTTCCCTCTAACACGGCGTGTACATTCACCACTGCCACCGAGTTATCATTACGAACAGTACTATCATTATTAGAAAGAATGCGAGTGAGTGTGCTTGCCACTCGTAGAAGGACGCTATCCCCCGTACCGTCAGGAAGAACAACACATGAAACACATGCATTGGGTGACGGTAGGTTGCAAGCTTCCACCACACGGCGCACAATATTGGCTGTTATGCACTCAATATCGAAGCCAATACTCACAACGCATAACTGCGCGCTCCCGCCATCGCTATCGGCAGCAGTGCAACATTCTGCAATCCGGCTGCTAACAGTCTGTGGCATTGCGCTATGTAAGAGTTAAAGTAAGGAATGGGGAGAAAGTGTGGTAGTAATGAGACTACTCACAGTACGTGAAGATCCATTTTAAAAGAAAGCAACAAAAACGAAAACAAGAAAAGTGCGCCACCAGACAAACCAATCCATACAAAGAGAATTAAAATATTGAGTCAAGTAATGGATTATATTGGTCCCCTTCATTTATTGGCCATCAACCACCGCTATTATCATTTTCCACCCACCCACAAAAACATTTGTTTATTTCTCCTTGGGGATATGTGGTGATGTGAGTGCCATTCCCCCTTGCTCCCGTTTGTCATATAACTTTTTGGTTTTTTTTTGTTTTAAAGGCCCCTCACCACCCACATCCATACGAGAAATACACCCACAACCATACCTCAACTGCGGCCCCTCCTCCATGAAGGGGAAAGGAATGGGAAACCATACAAAAGCAAAAAAAAAGAGAGGGCGGTTACGAGTATATACCACATGGCAACATATACACGTACTTTTTTCAGTATTTGGGGAAATAAGAGTACACACGAGGATCAAGAGAGGAAAAAAGGAAAAAAGAAAAGAAAAGATTAAATGATCGCATTACACATGAACATGGGAGCACATCAAGGAGTGACGTGCTTTATTGTACCTATAATTTCTCATCTGTCCCTACCACGGAATTTAACGAATTTAAATAGATATACATATAAATTAGGGAAATAACACGTATACACTGACATGAAGATGGAACACGTGTTACGACCACACTGATGAATGAAATACCTCAAGGGTACAACAACACTTCCTCCCCAACTCCGTTTCCACACAAGGAGCAAATTAAATCAGCCTACTTCTTTAAAAACAAAAGTAAACAACACACCGGGGTATAACAGAAAAAAAAAGAGGAACCAATGAAAGGCACGTCGTTTCGTTGCGCGCTCTTACCAAAAAGAAGAAAAAGCACAATTCAAAGGATAAAGAAGGGAAATAAAACACAACCGCATTTCAAAACAAATTTTTCAGTCGAAGGATGACGTACTCGAACTCAGGGAAACGCAACTGCATCTCATCCATCTGAACGGGGACTCTCTTCATCAATTGTGGTTCCATACATCCAAGCCGTAGACACAGATCTCTCTGTGCTTCCCCTATTTTTCTAAATGTTCGTTCCGTATCGTAACCTTCCCAACTAAGTATGAGGTGTCTGACATCCTTCCATTCGACAACACCCGCCCGCGTACGATCAAGTTCTCGGAACCACCGTAATATAACCGGGTCAGCGTATAACGCTTCCTTCAAAAGTGGCGCAACGAACACAATATTACTACCCTTTATGGATACAGCTTGGTTGCGGTTCTGATCAATAATGACGCGGTAGTTTTCATCACCACAACACTCGATGATAACGGCTGGCCTCTGCTTGTGCAGAATTACGGTTACGTTGTCTCTTACGCTGCACTGTTCCGCCTCAGACTCGTCAAGCAGATGCACATCATTGTGCAACACACCCGTTTCTGTGGCGCCGTCCGACTCGTAGACAAGCGTGTACGTCACATCATAATTCACTCTGCATACACGGGCAATGTGCAGAGAAATGCCACTGCAGCTTCGTCTAGCAATTACCCTCGAACCAACACGTAAAGGTGGCACAGGATCGTGCAGTGCAAGTGAAGGCGCTAACTGCAGTTCCCTCAGAGCACAGTACTCAATATCCTCAGGTGTGCGCCATTTACCGTTTTCACTCTCATCGCTGAACAGGCACTCGCTGCCATTAGAGCTGTCTAGAGTTCTACCCGTGTCCTGGTTGTAGTTATCCGCGTTCCCGCTATTGCTTTCATCGTACCGCTCCTTGTATTGTCTAGCAATAGACATAAAGGTTTTGATATCCATATCCACGGCATCTGATTTACTAAATGTAGATATAATCTCCACATCCTCTTCTGTTACTCTCTTTCTGTCCAAACCGCGTGGGGTAATTTTGAGAGGTGCACCGCTGGCATAACGTCGAACTACAAATAAGCCTTCCGTGGTAATGGCTGTAACAAGTCCCCTATTGGTGTGTCGTCCAAGAACAGCAAACACAGCAGATGGACTTATGACACCAAACGGTAAAACATCAAAATGATGAAAGATGCGCTGAGGCAGCGGTCGTTTCACGGCGCGGCATTCGTAATGCACGTCATCGTTAAGGATGGAACTCGCAACCGGGATCGACAACAGGTCGCTGCTGTCACATGATGTCATTCCTGTTCCATCCCCTATATTGGTGTGTGTAACCGAAGCATTCCCATCGGTGATGAAATAAACCCCCCGGGAAGACGACTTTCGTGAACTAAAAACAGAGAAGGAAGTGGACGCCCCTTTGATGACATCTGTAGTGCTCTCGAGGGAGCTTCCTCTCCCTTCTACACCCGCAAGTTCCGCGTCATCTAAACAACGAGCGACGATGACAACGTCGACAATAAGTCCAACATTTGTCACAACTGCTGCGTTCATCCAGATGTTTGCTCAACTAAACGACAGGAACCCCCTACCCCCAAAACTGGACCCTACACAGGAACGAAAGGAGGAGAACAGAAGGTGACCGTGTAGGTTTTGCTGATTAAAGTGCGTGGACACAGAAGGGTTATGGAGGGTGAAAAATCTGCAGCGCTTAAACTTTCATCTCCTTTCCATTGGCAAAACGACACTGTCAAAAAAGCATGCATGCAATTCAACACCCGCATGTTCATGGAAATCAATATAAGTAACGAAAGTGTAACAAAAGTGAAATAACGAACTGATGCATGAAGCACAGTGGAAGAAGCGGGGCAGAACACCGTTCGCAACAACACCTGCAGCAACAACGACGAGGGTAGGGCGACAACAGTCTTTAAAACAGATGGTGGCAGCTTAAAGCAGCAAGCAACCCCTTAAAGTACGCGAGCACCTACGCAAATTCCTGCGCATGTGACGGGAATATGGAAAAATAATCAGTGTAACTTAACTCAATATTTTATCGATCTTATCTTCTCTCCCTCAAACCGCTCTATTACCTCCGCCGTCACACACTAGTGTTACAAACGCAGACGGCAACACACTCATTCTTTTCAGTGGATTATACAACATTTACATCCGTCACAACAAATTCCACGTTCGCTGAGCTATGAAGCGAGAAATGGAAGCACCATTCGCGCCTCCCCTGCTGAGATTCGTTTGTGAATTACCTCCTGTCGATGTTGCACCTTTCCCATTCAGGGTGCCCACGGCACGTCCCCGCGAAGGATTAACAGTTAAGGGGGCAGGCGGAACCAGTTGAACGCTTTGCCCAGAATTTATCGATAGCCGAGGCTTAACTGCGTCGGCATTACCGTGTGATGGCAAGTAACGGCCTTGGCTATCCTCTGCAGGAACAAGACGACTAGAATGGATACGCTGGAGAGGCGTATTAACGCGAGCATGCCTACTTCCTTGTCCCTCGCATGTGCGCTGACGTGGTACCGATACCCCTTGTCGTGTTAGTATTGAACTCCCCCTTGCAAGTGCACCACACTCCCCTGAACACCTTGACGAAGGGGGACGAGCGGTTAAAGGAGTTCGCCCCCTCGGCTTAACACCCGCAAGAACTGGAGCTGGACGAGGGGAATGCACGCCATCTTTTTCTATTGCCAGCAGGTAACGTGCGGAGCCCCTCCGAGTGTGCGGACTATTGGAATCCGCATCCTTCCCACAAAGCCGGCTGTCGCTAAATAGAGCCCTCGGTGTTTTGAAGGTACGGGAGCTGGACGTTGTTCGAGTTTTGCTAGGTGGTTTAATGGTGGGAGCACGCGAATGAGTTTTATTCGACGCTCCGAGTTTCGTACCAGTACCAGTACCAGCATCAGCCGTATTGCCATTCTGCGGCCCACCGGTGTAAGCACCGTTGGAGTCATGCACAACTGTCGTCAAACATGGTTGTATTCGCTTGAAAACTGCATCGATACAATCACCATTGATGGTGTTGCTGCGGACCAGGCGACTCGTGCAAGCGTGCTCGGAGCCGTGGGGTCCACCTGATCCACAACTGTTTTTCTGCGGACCTCGTTGTGTGGCACTTTCAGCATTGATGCTCACACGTGCTGTGGGCTTGCATATGAGTTTGTTATTAGAGGAGTGGACGGCTGAAGGTTCTTGTTCCGCATCAGTCACATGGTTTGAAACCAACCCCAATTTGCAAAAATTAAGCGCCAGTTTTGGAGGAATGGGGAAATTGTTATCGGCTTCCGCGCACTCAACCACCTTAAGCGGACTAACACCTTCTGACGTCTCCACCGTAACCAAATCACTATAGTTCTTCTGAGGTTCATCCTTTTCTGCAAACAGGTGCTGCAACCTCCGATTCTGCGGCTCGTCAAACTCGCGACGCAAACCTTCTTGATCGTCCAGAAACTTTGAAAAATTAGGGAAGCGAGGAGGTGGACTATCAGCTCCTGATATTGCAAAACTTAGTTGCGAAGAGGCATGCGTGTCGTTACTGTACGAGAAAACGAGACACTTGGGGTCGGGATGCATCCCATCGCAACGAAGAAACTGATTGCCATTTTTTACCTCCGTTCCCAATTCATCCTGCCGATGCCCACCACCACGTGAACCTGAGACGCCCACCATCGTTCCAGCACCCACATTCTTTCCGATTGTGCTGGTACCACCGTCACTTGGTATCGTTGTATGAGCTATTCCCGGTTTTGCGGTGGGGCTCGCACCATTACTGGAAAGATTTGTATTCTTTTCGATGCGCTTTAAAGGAGTCTTATTCCCAGCCGGTGAGTTTGACAGGAACTTGAAAGGGGTTCGAGACGGCGAAGGAGGTGGTGAACGCACTTGCATCTCCGGAGATTGGGCCTTCGTCACGTACTTTGATGATATTTTCCCCTTCCGCGGGGTAGCCTTTGCGGCAGAACGCCGCTGGGTTGCACCCTTCACTAACAATTTAGCATCTTCTTCTGTTTCCTCTCCCTTTGATGTAACTGCGACGTGCTTCGGCTTTTGACAACTCGTCACTTGGGAAACCGCACCCCTACCATTTGTTGGTGTTTTCTCGCATTGCGACGTTTTTTGAGTGTCCTCAGTTGCAAATACACACTTCAAAAGAGGCTGCACACGCGGTTCACAGAACTCCAGGACCCGAAGCAACAGGTCGGCGCCGTGGACCGTCTTTTGAAACAACCATGTAAAACTGATCTTCTTTGAGCATGTAGTGCAAACCCACCTATGGGCAGATGGTGATAAATTACTACGGCAAGAAGTACAAGTCATATAACCACAACGCCAGCATGTATTATCAGACAGGTTTCCATCCACTTGCGAAGGTAAATCCTGCAAGCAGCAACTGCACCGCAACCGCTGCGATTGCCCCCGCGAAGGTCTTGGCCGCTCATGGGGGGTGCCGATTCCCTTCGAAGATCCTAAGCGAGTATTTGGTTGCCGGCAAACCTTAATCGATACCCTGCGGTGTTGTCCCATATGTTTCGCACCTGCCATGGTGGACTTACTAAGCTGGTGGTCGCTCGGCATATTAGAAGTACGCAAAGTACTTCTGCAGTTGCGAAGGAGAGTATGGAAATGTATAAATGCAATAAAAGGGAAAGAGATGAGAGTGGTAGAATAGAATGCTTAGATTGGCTCTTCGCTAACGAGAACGGTACTCTTCCGGCAGAACTCACAAACAGGCGTGCACCGCATATTATTACTGTTACTTTTTTGTGTGCGCATGTGTGCTGTACGCCATCCATAAAAAGTGGAACTTTTATAAAAGCGATAATGTCCCCGATGAACTTTCGGTTGCGTAGAAAAGCACCGAAAGAGATGTGGCTACTCACCTTCCTTGTACGCTCGTTTCATAAGAACCCAACCTGTAGGAGGCAAAACCTTTCGGCCTCCCACCGCCACAGAGGGAAAAAAAATCATTCCACCCCGAAAGCAGATTTCGTGTATCGGCACCACTGAAATCATTGAACCCTTTTCTTTCTCTCCTCCAACCTCTCCCTCCCTCCCTCCCCAATGGTTTCACCACTTTATGCTTCGCCAACTTGTGCACATCCCGCGCCACTATTTTCATTGCCTCTATTGTGCTTTAGAACCAGTGACCCCACATGAGGGACCTTCGACCAAAGCAACCTCCTGGAACTACTGCAAGACGCTCAGCAAGTCCCATCAAATAACTTTGTGGGGGCCTATAAGCAGGAAGTGGTGTGGCACGTTGTGTGCGCTTCGGTGCTTGCAACCGCGGCCTCCAGTTTCCCCGTTCATCACTGTTCGAAGCAAATTCTGAAAGCGGTGCTACACACGGGGCGTGAATGTAATATTTCTCAAGCTGTAACTCCTTTGGCGGGCGGTTGGGTCTAACAAAGTGATACAAGGTAAAGCAGTTGGAACCTGTCTCACTGCCAGTGGTCCCACCTTGAGACGCTCCTCTAAGGGAAGCGAGAGAGGCATAGGGGGCAACGGGCAGGTGAAGAGGACCCTTAAATGTTATGCAGTTACAAAGAAGGCGAAGATCATCTGACACCAGCATACGGACAGCCTCTACGGTGACTATTTGGCTACTTAACCTCCCATAGTATTGCAAAGCTGTTGGATCCAGCACGCGGTTTATAGTGAATTCCTCCGGTAGGGTGTCACCATCCAGTAAATAAAGCATGCCAGGAAGAAGTCGAAGCCGGTGTTCTCGTGGCACATCGATGTGTTTGCTACTTATGATGTGGGGGACTGGCGATGAAGCTGCCAGTGTTAGCAATTGCTCGTAATGTGGCGCTACGTGCATGTGAAATTGCGGAGTTTCATGATTAACAACCTCCCATGGAAGTTTGTTGTAAGAAACTAGGGCAGGAAACTTGGTGTTGTAGCGGAAACGCCTTGAGAGAATACAGAGAGATTCGCTAAACATGAAGTGCCTTCAGACCGCACTTCGTTTTCCCCTCCTGATCCACGTCTTTTTTTTTTTTTTTGCTGCAGCGTACCTTTTATATGGTGAGGCAGTAAATGCGGAGACGTTGCGACAAAAATGATGACAGAGGATAAGGGTAAATATAAATCGCAACAAAGTAGCACAAAAAGCAGCAAAGCTTAGAACAGAGGGGAGTGCTGTATGTGATAGTAACCACCGTAATGAGAGAGGGGCAGCTGAACAAGATATGTCGTCTGCCAAACTCTCTGAACTCAGTGACGAATAAAAAAAAAAACACCGCCGAACAGAAGGAAATAATAACAAATATTAAGCGCAAAACACTTATAACAAAACAAAGGACCCACAAGTAAGTCCATTTCAATCAAGCAGCGAAGCAAATGTACACCGAGGATTTGTACTGTATAAGGTAGCCCCGAAACCACGTGACAAACAATAACAATAGTAATAATAATAATAAAAGTGTTAAAACAAAAGGGAAAGAAAGATGGTGCAGGAAAACACGAATGCACAAACAATGTTGCGGGCGACAGCTCAGCATTGCAGTTTGCCGGACATAGCAAGTCAGTACCAGTAACGTCCGCTCAGTTCTCTATAGATAATTTTCGAGCAAAACCCTCTCCACCCCTATTCCCCTGCTTACACAAACGGACAAAACCTTTCAAAACTAACGGGAAGCAAGCGGGTGGACAGTGTGAGGGGCGATAAATATTGTTTAAATATTCTCAAATGTTAGTAGCAGAAGTAAAATGCGAGCGCTACTAGGGAAACATGAAATCGACAAAACCTTCCGAGTTCTTTCCTCACGCACATTTTGCATATATATATATATATGAAAAATACATATATGCGTGAATGCGTATTGGGTGATGCGGATCGCTACTTGTTGGTTTTACACGGCTACCGGTTAGGGGGGGGGCCCTCCACGCGACGTATCGAAAAGTGAAGCAAAATAGAATAAAGCAAAATTACCCGCCGCATTTGCCATTTTCTCACGGTGTTAAACCCCAGAAAACGCCATGTGCCCAAGCTCTATGCCCAAACAAACACCTGCCCCTTATTATCACTGCTAAAAGCAATGACGACAAGCGGCACATGAAACTTTCTCCATGAATCCAGCGACTAGAGACAAACACATCTCCACATTTGCTTCAATATTTCTGGAGGGTACTCCACGCCTCCCGTGATGATGATTCCACTGCCATCAAACTTTGCAGGAGCTGAAGATTTTCCTCCACAACTGATTTTCTACATTGCATTATCGGCTCCTGATTCGACGATGGTAACGCCTCTGCCGCGGACTCGGGGTGTTCAACAACTTTAGCAGCTTGCGATATTTGCAGAGAATCAGTTGTGTTTGAGGCCCGCTTCAACGGTATCTGAAGCGCTGTGTTTAGCTCCTCTGCCACGGCTACGATGGAATTCGAGAACTTTGTGCAAAGGGAGTTCATCATCACAAGATCACCGTTAGGGTCAGCATACTGACACTGTAAAGTTGTCAGCATCGTTAGCGCATCGGCCAGTTGGTCATTTCCTTCTCCTTTCTTCTTCATCCACGCCGCACCTTCACTCGCACCGTCTTTGCCGCTATTGGAAACGCAGCGCTCTAAAAGATATCTCACCCAACTTAGTGCGCTATGACCTACACGAGACCGGCCTCCAACTCCAGTTTCTGCGGGAGAAGATACACTGGCATTATCAACTCCGTTACTGTTGCAAGTTGCGGCGGTGGTACCCAAGTCGACGCATTTGCCTGCATTTAATTGTTCCGTCGAGTCCACGGTAAAATCAGCAGGGGACATTACACCATTTCCTCTACCCATACGGTTGCTGCAATAGCTATCGTTTGTGTTATTCTCCCCCATTATAACCACCTTTCTCACCGCAGCACCCTTGAAATCTGCTTCACGTCGAAGAGGAAAATTAGCATCATCATCGTCACCTTCAATTCTCCTTTCCCTGCACTCATAAAACTCCACACGCGTCCTCAAACTTTCCATTGCCCCCCTCATATAAAGCAATTCCATTTCTTTCTGACGTACCGTATCCTCCAAATGCTGTATTTTTACATCTGCCTGCTGCAGCAGTGCGTAGGCCTCACGTTCCACATGTGCTCGACTCTCCACGGCGTGTTGCAACCACTTGCTGAGGAGCTCCACTTCTGCAAATATCGCGTTGCATTTATCTTCCGTTGTGTTAAGGAGCTGATGTTGCTGGCAGTTGGCAGGCGGAGGTGGAGCTGAAGTGGTTTGTGTCGTTGCGCAGTGAACAGTTTCGCGAACTGACCTCAATGACAAGCCACGAATCCCAGAAGATGACATCGGCGCACTGATGCCAGCGGTAGCGAGGAATGCGTTGGCGAGGGAAGTTGGCGTTACTTTTTCCATTCTAAAAATCTAATTATCGGTATTTCTATTTCCACACCCAAGCGCTATAAGGCACCTACGGGAGGGAGGTTTCACTTTTTTTTTTTTCGTCAGTTTCCTCTTCCTTCCGCCAGAGTTGGAAGAATACGAGAAATGTTACACGTAACAAAAGGTAAATTTTAATTCGAAACAAACATACACACACACAAAGAAAAAAAAAAAGGGAAGAAGAGCAATGTGACATATTTGGAATAATAAAAAAAAAAATAAAAAGGAGTAACATAAAATGAGGCTGATGCCCCTGTAAAGTGAAGCAACAAATCAGCAGCGATCTTCATACAAATGAATGCATTTTTTTTTTTTAAAAAGGAGTTGTGCGTGAAAACACGGCTGAGCTGTGCATCACATATTGCCAGGTGAGTAACAAACCAGAGAGAAGAAAACAAAAAAAAAGGTAAAGTGGGACATAAAGTAAAAAAAGAAAAAAAAAGATATGGTTTGTTTCGAAACGTTCACCACCAACAACTCCCTACTAGACAAAACAAAAAAAAGAGAAACAAGGAATGGTTAATTCCCCGATGGTGTTTAATGGGTTGCATCGTTTGCTTTTTGACCCTTCTTCACTTCAGAAAAATAATTTGAAAAGATTTTACTCTTCATAACAATATAATATTAAATAATATAATGATAAAGCAATATAATAATAATAATTATTATTACTACATATATCTTTATTTTTTTATATATGTTCCCTTATTTTTGTAATTTTCTACTAATTTTTCTTTTCACTCGCTCTAACTATAAATGTTTTGGTGTACATTTTCCCCTCATGGATACGCGCACGCGCCAAAACACATTTACGCTAAAATGCATACATGTGTATAAATACAAACAAACAAAAATATAAAATGTTTATATTTGTAGCCATGACCCCCAGTTATGAACGAGTAGATAAATGAACAAACTTATCATTCTGCAATTCGTTGTTTTCTGTGCTTACAGGAGATAAGCATATAAACACACATGTACACACAAAAACACAAAAACACAAAACATGCAATCACATATATTTATGTTAAGACGCAATACACACCACATCCTCGCGTTTTCTTTTAGTGTTCACTTCTTCAAATAACTCCACTTATTTGTTGATTTATAAATCCACTCGAGTGTAATTTAAAAATATTTCCTCCTCCCCCTCCCTTTCACACTCATTTGACCATAACACGCACACTCACACACACACAAAAAAAAACTAGTTTTTCCTTCATCAAGTTTATTCTTTCATATATATATATATATATTTATTTATTTATTTATTTAAAAAAAAACAAAAAAACACTTAATTGTTACTACCATTGCAGATCCCCTCGTGCAACCATCATTTCATATATATTTATATAAATTGCAAAAGTGATATGACACGGCACAATGAAACAGTGGAATGAAACGAAAAAAGGGGGAAAAAAAGAGCATGGAACAACATAAAAGTAAAAAAGTAAAGAAAAGTAAGAATATATTTAGGAAGACGAAGAACAATAGAATTGTACAAAAAAAATCAATATAGAAGGAAAGGAGGGAAGGCGATAATGATGAGAGAGTCCATATTAAAAAAAAAACGGAAAAGGGAAAAACAGTAACAGAAAAAGAATTTTAATTTTTTTCTTTTCTTTTCTTTTCTTTTTTTACTGCTTCCATTATTTCACTTCCTCTCTTCTTCTATTTGTTTTTTTTATTTTTTTTCTCTTCCTACTTGTATTTTACTCCTTTCATCATACAAAAAAGAATAATCCAAAAGTAAGAAGAGGAAGAGGGGGGGGGGAAATATGACAAACAAGAACACGTAATGGAACATTAAAACACATAAAGACTTACAAAAAAATTTTTAAAAAAATTGTATCCTTCCATTCCTAACGACAGTAATAATATTATATACATTTTCTTTCTTTGTTTGTTGCTCTCTCTTTCTCTCTCTCTCTCTGTGCGTGTGTGTGTTGATAGTTTCTCCTTCTATTTTCCTTTTTTATTTAAATTGGGGGAATCGCTTATAAATGTCTTTTCTCTCGTGCATATTTTGGTAAACATATATATATATATATTTATTTATTTATTTGAGAAATCGGTGCTCTCTTCTTTTTTCTCTCTCTTTTCTTTTCTTTAATATTTATTGCTTTCCGCTCGTTTTCCACCCGCTTCGCAGCCGTACATTTTAAAATCCACCAACACACGCACTTAAATACATAAATAAAAATTGCAAGTTTATTCTCGCATAATTCAATATAATGGAAACTTCTTTTTTTTCTTTTCCTTCTTTCCCTCCTTTTTTTCTTTTTTCTCCTCTTTATAAGTTCCAATGGCTAATCATTTCATTTCATTTTCACTTCAGTTTCATTATTTATTTTATTTACTACTCTTTTCTGTCTTTTTTTTTCCATTTCAAACCTGCTTGCGTTCAGCTGCACACATAATTGCGCTCCCGACGCTTTTACACTCTTGAGCAATTTAATCCACAATTTAATTTATTTATTTGTTGATGTATTTATTTTATTTCTTCATTTCATTTCCAAAGAAATAAATAAAAGGGAGTTTTTTTTTCAAAAAAAAAAAGACAGAAAAGAGAGCAAAAAAAACAAAAAGAAGGTCACGTGAAGTTTTGGAAAAAACAAAAAGGCATAGAAAAAAAAAGGAGGAAATAAATATAGAAATACATCACGAAGAATTGGTACCTTTGAGTTTATTCACGTACTAAATAATAAATGAACGCGAGGATTTTTTTTTCCTTTGTTAATAAAAAAAAAACAAATGTATTTTTCCTTTACTTTCTTTCGTCTTTTTGTCCTTCTTTAATTCTCATCTCTCACGATGGTTATTTTAATTTCTTCATTTGCCGCACATACGCGCACGCAAGAAAAAAAAAACAACAACAAAACAAACAGATATTAAACAATATTAATCATAATGAATAAAAAAGAAAAAAAGAAAAGTGACCAAGTACTGATGATTATATATATATTATATATATAATCTCTCTTAATCATGCCTTGTTTTTTGTGTGCTTTTGATTAACGATTCATTCACCCATAAACATTTTTTTAAAATTTTCCCTCTCTTTTCTGGTATATAATTATATATTCATATATATTTATTTATATATTTTTTCTGCCGTACATTAAATGATAGCGGCGGCGTGAATTCGAGAGAGGCGCAGCACAAATCCAACTAAAAAAAAAAAAAACGTTATTTCCCCTCCCCTGGTGCATCATAAATTAAATGATATTAATACACACAAACACGCACATGCACATAAATAAATAAACAACAAAACAATATTATTTGTATGGAAATAATTATTTTTAAAAAAAAAAGGAGGGAAAGGAAAAAAAAAAGACTTTTTTTTTTGAAAAACAATAACAACTGATAATTTGTAATGGCATTAATCATTACTTTATCATTTCATATCACTAATGAAAATAATAATAATAATAATGTTAAAAGTGATAACAACATTAATAATATCAAATGTTATCGTTTTTACAATGCTATTTTACCATTTTTTTAAAAAAAATGTTGTAGAGGAAAGAAAGTAAAAGGTGGAATCACTTTTCATTCTGCTTTTTTTTTTGTTTTCATTTCATTTTATTTTATTTTATTCATCTTTACCATATAAATATATAAATATATATATAATTTTTATTTTTTCCTTTTCTTTATTGTTAGGTCAAAAGAAGGGGAGGGGAAGAAAAAGAAAAAAAAAGATTTCTGTCACGGAACAAACCCAACTAAAAAAAAAAAAAGAGGGAGCGGAAAAAAAAAAATCTTCGGCCTTTCCAAAAAAAAAAAAAACACAATTAAATGAAAATACGGTAAAAAGAAAAGGTACCAAAGAAGGAAGGAAGGAAGGAAAGGATAATTGTTGGAGTGAATTAATGACCGAAGTAAATAATTAATTGATGGTAAAACCAAATAAGAAAAAAAAAGAAGAAGAGAGGGAAATACTACAAGAACAGACGTACAAAAAAAAAAAGAAACAAAAACCACTTCCCACCAACACAATCCGAAAAACAAAGATCAGTAAAATAAAAATAAAAGGAAAATAAAGCAAAAACGTAGAGAGATTGAAAAAATCAAATTGAACAATAAGAAGGGAGAAAAAAAACAAAAAGGACACGCACGTGTGAGTAAATGAGGAGTCCAAGCTGTCAAAAAAGATGAGTAAAATTTTTAAATCAAAGATAATAATAATAATAACAATAATAATAAACGCCCCGCTTTGAAAATAAACGAGACATCAATGGAACCATTGGAAGGAGTGCGGGATATTTTTATTTTTTTTTTTTTTAAAATAAAAAAAAAAGGGAAAAGGTGAGACATCCCAGAAAGAAGAAAAGTGTTGTGAAACGGAGGTGCAGCATCGAGTAAACAACACCGACGGCAGCGGACCTAAAAAAGAAAAAGAAATTAGAAAACGCAACGGAGTGAAAAAAAGAAAAAAGAAGAAAGGAGATGGGGGATAAAATACGGGAACGAACATACATAAAAGAAAAATGGTAATGGTGATGGTAATAATAAAAAATCACAAATATGAGTTCAGCAACACACGTAAAATAAGAAAAAATGGGGGAAATTGAAAGTCCGACAAACGTCAGTTTGTGAGTGGGGGAATAAACAAACAAACAAAATATTTTTTGTTGTTTTTTTTTTACTTCCGAACATTTTCTCTCATTTCTTTTCTTTTCTTTTCATTTCCTTTCTTTTCTTATTTCATCTTCTCGCACTGTATGTTCTTCATCACGCATATCATTTTCATTGCTATGAAAAAAATGAGAAAAATATAAAGAAGAAGAAGAAAAAAGAAAATGGACAGAAAGAAAAAAGGAAGAAGAAGGAGGGAAAAAGAAAACACCTGAACGTATTTGCTTTTACATATCGAATATGTTTACACCACAACATTGAAGCAATAATAAACACAGGAGGAGTTTTCCATCACCTAACGGAAAAGAAAAAAAAGAAAGGGCATATAAACCTCACGAGTAAAACAAAAAAAAACACACACACGCAAATACAAAGAGACATAAATAAAGAAATATATATATATTTTTTTCTATCTTTATATGTGCCCTTATCACTCCACGTGGTTAATTGCCCGCTTGAATATTTGTGTTTGTGCGTGTTTTTTTATTTTATTTTATTTTTGGTGTTTATGACATTGTAATGATGATAAAGTTGTTTTGTTTACCTTTTGTTTTCATTACTCATCCCTCACCTGTCCGCCTTTCGGACATTTATACAAGAAAGCAGAAAACAAAAAAAAGGCAAAAAAGGAACAGGAACAAACGAAAAAACAAAACAATGAAAAAAAAAGGGGGTAGAAACGTGAATAAGAAGATGGTTGAGAAAAAGGAATTCACACAATGAGAAGGTAGAGGATTTCGAATTGCACATCATTTATTTGTTTCGCTCCATTTATTTATTTTAATCAAGTTTTCTTTTCTCTCTCTCTCTCTCTTTCTCTTTATCATTTTACGATTTCTTCCATCCAAATTAACCATTCCGCTGCACATTTTCCCCTTTATATTTTCATTTATTTATTTATTTTCCTTCATATTCCCATCATCCTCTGGTGTGAAATTTATCTCCATTCCCTCAGTCATTACAACTAAAATAAATAAGTAAATAAATAATAATAATAATAAAGCCACGCATGGAGGCGTTCATAATCCCCTTCGACATCACCCCATTTACATTTTTACGTCTCACGTTAACTTTCTCCATTTCCCCACCTCTCTCTCTCTCACACACACACACACTTAAACATCCGTTTATTTATCGTGTTTTTTTGCGTTTGTGAACAGCTGCCATTGTTGTTCTGTTGTTTGTTTTGTCGTCCGTTTGTAAAATTCTTTTTTTTTCGTTTCATCTTTCCATTTCATTTTGTTCTCAAAAAAAAAAAAAAGAAAAACAGATAAGAGAAAGGTATATACGCCCACACAGACGACACCTCATCAACTGAAAACAGAATTAATTTTCAAACATTAAAATATGAAACGGGTGTAAAGATACACAAAATACAAACGTCGGCACGAATCAGCCACACGCATCTTGCGCCTACTTTTCTCCATTCATAATTCACTCATGTTTTCAAAAAAAAGAAAAAAAAGAGCAACAGCAACAACAACTTGCATGTACTTCGGTCTCATAGACACGCAAATTTTTCATGGGATAAATAAAATTTAATTTCCCCTGATTTCCCTCCTCCCCCTTATTTGGCCATTTTATTTTGTTTCTATTTTTATTTTTTCTTGTCGTACTTTGTTTCTTTCAAATGGTTGCTTGCCCACACGCTTCTCCTCGCTTTTGAACCCGCGTTTCCTCTTTTCTGTGGATCATATGCTATTTGCTCCTGTATAGTTTTTCCCTATTTTCGCGCGCACACGCATAGACACATACACACACATAACCCCCATATCCCTTAGAGTTGAAGTACAACAGAAATAAATACGAAAAAAGAAAAAGAAAAAGAAAAGGAAAGATTTTCTCAGCGCACAGTCAATTTTGCCGCTTGCGGGTGATACACCGCTTGCATCATGTTATAAATTCAGTGATCACCGTCCACTCCACCGTTAGCGCTTTCCTTGTGATATTCTTTTTTTTTTTCCCTCCCTCCTTTCTCTTTTCGTTTCGTATCGAGTTTTTTCTTTTTTTTCCAATTCAGGATTCATTAGCCAACGACTCCCCTCCAGTGATGGGACGTGGGGATCGATGAAGTTTGCTCAGAGCTGTTAATTTCACGCGGCGCCCTTCACTAACACCGAGTGGCGCAAAGAAATCCGGTTGCTTATGATATAAACGATGGGCCAAATGTACGGAGTCCGGCGTTGCAAACACCACAAGCCACATCGCACCTGAACTGATTTCATCATTACAATCACTGGTGCTGCTCTCATCACTAATATCCTTGCTGTTACCATCAGTATTTTCTCGAGTCGAATTTCCTGCGGCAACACGAGATGGAAAAGTGGCCACTTTATGGACACAACCAACGCGGTCTTCAAAGAATTTATGCACGGCAGACGACGATGTATTAGGGGGAAGGTTCCGAACTACAATAGGAAGCAAGTTTCGTTGGATGTCTCGTTTCTGTGGATCCATATCCCGCTGAAACGAAAGCAAAACATTCATGAAACCAACGTTGGGTTCCACATGCGGTCGTCGGCACATGACGTATTGCAGAGCATCGTTAAGGGACCATCCGTTACGACGCATGAGATAAGCAAGCACAATCGTTACGGAGCGGCTGATGCCGTACCGGCAATGCACGAGCACACAAGGCGGCCGGGCAGGAGAAGCACTAATCGCACAATTGTCAGTTGCTTCATTCATGGAGTTGTTAATATTACTACTAGTACCACCGTTACTGCCCTCACAGTAACCATTAACAACATTAGTCCCTGCACTACAGCCGCTACCGTTCTCGTTACCGTTGTGGTAACCGAGATTTGAATTGGTGGCGGCGTCATTTGTTGAGGTTGACCGCTCGCTTTGCCTTTTTGAGCTGTAATACGCACTGCGCGCAGCCTCCAGCAGCCTGTAGGTGTGTGAGAAGAACTTCCGGATGTTTTCCTCCGCGTTGTCCTCTAGAGGAAAAGGATGTATCGTAATTCCCTTGTCCACAGACCAATATTCTTCTCGTGAGACGTTCAGAATGGTCACGATATTTTCACGTCGGAGGAACTCAGGATTTGTTGCATCACTAACGCCACCCAAGAAAAGAAAGTCTAATATCTTTGTTGGTGGGTTACTGCCATGTGGGATACGACGGCGCGCACGCAATGGAGGATCTTCAGCTGCTGTGTTACTGCGACTGTGTCCCATACGAGTGCTGCATTCCACTCCAGTTTCAATACTACGAAGGTCCACAACGTTTTCATCAGTGAAATGATGATGACGGCGCCCCACTCGCTTTCCTGTCCTAATGGAGTTGTTGCCTCGCAAGAAAGCTGGCGGGGGTGGAAACACCCCCGTTCCAGCAAAACTTGACGACTGCATTACAAATGTGTGAACACTACACTTTGGATCCCTTTTCTTTTTTCCTTTTTTTTTCTTTGAAGGGGGATCCCTTACACTCCCTTCTTTTTTTTTTTGCTTTCCCCAAACGTTCACTTCCGTTGGTTCACGGAAAAGAAGAGAAGCTGTGAAATGATATATATATGATACTTCCCCTTTTCCTTTCCTTTCTCTCTACTTCTGGACAGTTCTTCTTGTCCTGTAATTGCAGTTTTCCTTCGTTTCAGGTGAATTTTCACCCTTTCTTCGTTTGTTTTGTATAAAAATAGATATAATGGTGACAAACTCTTCCGCGAGTTTCCTTTCGTACACTCTCCTTGAATTGTTTCCCTATTTCTTTCTCACTTTTATTTCCTTTTCTCCTTTCGTCCTGACGGACCGTTTCGTTCCTAATCGTTTTACTTGTTGTCTTTTTTTCCCCCTTTGTTTTCGCGCCTCTTCACTGGGCAAAATCCGTATAAGGAAATGGTAGAAGAATCAAAGTGGCTAAACCACCGAATAGCTCCTCTCCTACTGCCTTTTCAGCACCGTTGCAACTACAGTGCAATGGCAAAACAAAAAAATTAATAAGGATTACTTTCGGCGTATTGTGTGAAGAACCTCACGGGTCTTCTTCCTGTACACACCTCAGAGCACTATGAAGCTTTAAAAAAAAAAAAGAAACAAAGGAAAAAAAGAAAAAAGAAATGAATTCATAAGGTAAAGTAAGGTAAATTAAAACAAATATAAACGGGGAGTAAGTGGAAGAAGCAGTATCACACATGGGAACTTGAGGTTTATATTTCACCATCCCGCTTCCGCTTCCGCAGACACGCTCAGAACCAACCAAACAACCAACCAAAAAAGCGTTAAGTGTTACGCCCGGTGCCGGATGAGGTTCGAAACTCAAATAATGGATCAGACACCGGCTGTTGTTGCGTGTGCAATCGATTTTTGCCGTTATTTGTGAGACCCAAAAGGAACGATGCGAGAAAAAATACTCACAATTTACGCATCAGCAAATCAAGCACCACACATAATGAAAAACTTGTTAAAAGATGTAATGAGATGACTACAGCGGCCATCCGTCAGAAAAAGGAGAAACACACAAAAGAATGAGCCAAGATAGAAACACAGCAGTTACTCCCATCGCAAAATAAAGGGTGTGTGCGAACGAGGAGTTGAAACCAAATACCTCGAGTATCACAAGCGGGGTAATATCAAGAAACAAAAAAAATCATGCCAACATGCCTCCATCCATTTTTCTTTTCAACTTCACCAATAACAAGAAAGATAAGCACCGCCACCATCAGAGGGAACAACCAAAGTCTTGCTTGAGTGGGAATACCCACTACGACGTGGCCGTCATCAAGAGTTTTGCGATTTCTTGGGCCAGAAGCTCCGCTAAAGAAGTGTGTTCCGACTTCACAGCAATACTGATGCCCTTTTCTCCTTCTAACTCATCTTCTAGCAGCAGCACGGCGACATGTGCGTGGTTAGCTGCGGATTTTCGGGATTGCAGTACACTATAGAAGGAAGCCGCATCTTTAAAGATATCAACTGGCCTCAACCGCAGTTGTTGTTGTATAGCGGGAAGTACAAGTGGAACACAACTTGCGGCCACAGCCACAAAACACGTAAGCACAGGGGATTCAGAGAGATGTCTTGCCATTATTGTCTGCATAAACTCTACTGAAGTCGTGTCCACATGGGACTTGGCAAAGTATCGATAACTCAAGGGCATTGGTAGTAATGACTCAGTTGGTTTCTTCTCTCGCGTGTACAGCAAACTAAACAGTAGGGGTTCGGTAAGTGAAGGCGGAAGTGATCCAGAGAACGTCAGAAGCATCTTCGTCCGCAATGTCGTAGTCCCCTTCATGCATTTTGAAACGAATATGCTTCTGTCACTTTCCTCCACTTCCTTGTCACCGTCACCACCTTCACCAACAGCGTTCTTATTGTCACCCCTACCAGTTTTTGGACGATTAGCACCTGTGATGGCCTCTTGAGATTTGTCTGCTTCCAGCCGCACTCGCTCCGTCGTATAGTTGTCATTATTAGGTTGGAAACGCAGCGAAACGTTGCGCATGCTGCTGCTGCTTGCAAGGTTTGATATCTCTACGGCCATCGTAATTTGGGTGCCCGCCTTCCGCACGCGACAGGAAAGAACAAATGCGGTCACGCGCAGGTATTTTTCCTCCAAAAGTACGAGGGGATCAAACGATTCGTCAACCATGAAATCCAAAGCAGCTGCAGCAGCCGCTGCCGCCGCAGTACCCTCGGTGGTAGCACTTTGTTGAAGCCTCCCATACGGGATAGGCTCCGGCAATCTTTCATCTGGTGCTAGTGACCGTGTGACATCTACGTTTCGAAACTTCTTCGTTGCCTCATCCACGTCCTCATCCTGAATTCGTCGCTGCCCATGAGCCGCAGCATCATAATTCTTGGGACGTGACAGATACCGATTGATTACCTGAGATTTCTGTGGTACGTAAAACGACGTTGACGTCTTTGGAGCCGGGGCAGCACTGACAGCGGAATGCAACTCTTCTGAAAGTTGATCCCGTGATAAGGCATCATTTTTAATATAAAACGGAGCAACCTCGCCACGTCGGGCCTCTTCCCGCCGCCGCTGCTCGCGGGCAACAATAGCATCATAGCCGTCCACATAGTAAAGGTCTTCATCATTTTCCGCTCCATCTTCTTCGCTGTCAGATGGAGACAACCCCGCTGGTAAGTGACTGCAAAATGGTTCATCA
Organism: Trypanosoma equiperdum; assembly: GCF_001457755.1. Classification (NCBI taxonomy): domain Eukaryota; phylum Euglenozoa; class Kinetoplastea; order Trypanosomatida; family Trypanosomatidae; genus Trypanosoma; species Trypanosoma equiperdum. The sequence continues at coordinate 44,615 of NW_027123117.1, read as the reverse complement.
AGATTCAATCCTTCCGGTGGCTCCACGGCCTCCTGTGCACCGATGGCAACCGGAAGGAGTTCCTGTTCATATAGTAGAGGGCCAATATCGGGGTCGACATTGAGCTGATACAAAATCATGCTTGCCCGCTCCTGAACGTCTGGATGGACGCTGTGACGGAATAACTGGAGGCCTAATAGATTTTTTCTTTCCGCATCGTGCCGATTAGAGATGGAGCCGGTGGCTCCAACCACCTTCGCCGTCCCGTTGCTGTCAGTGATGGCTTCTGTTTGGAGAATGGAAGCGCGCAACTCCTCGAATGTTAGGGAATCCTCTGGCAATGGTATCTCCTCCTCGCCATTCACCAAAACGAGGTGTCGCTGGCATGGCTTGTGCATGTATGCTACAATCTTCCCCACCGCAGTGACGCAAACAACTTGCACTTCTGGTTTTAGTAAAGAAATCCGCTCGCTCAACAATAGTTCGCATGTGCGCCGTTTGTCTTGAAGCCAATAAGGATACTCTCCACAGAGAAAGGCCGCCGCCTTCAACACTTCCCACTGCGAGGAACGGGATGGATCACTTTTAAGTAAGTTAGTGTTCGACAGTAGCTGAGAGAGCTCGTTAACACCAAACTGCCGTACCGCGTTCACTCTTGTCAGTACAGTCACAAGTTCCTTCTGTACCAGGGCACCGTGTTGGTAGGTGGAGAGGTTCACCAGGCTGATGTCTAGTAGGATCTTTACGTACCACTCAAAGTCCTGCACGTAACTATAATCGTCAGTTTGAGCAACTTCGATTACTGTCGCTAATACGCGGTTAGACCATTCCTCATCAGGAGGCAGCCGCACACACCGATGCATCATGTTATTGATGGTTGACACGAAGTTTCTTTTTGTCACAAGGCCACTCAGAACCTCAAGGGCCTTTCGACGGATAGTTGTGTCAATGTCATCAAGGCATGCTAGAACTACATCACGATGACCGCCCAACAGCTTTGCATTGTCACGAACCATGCGAGACATGGCGTCAAGGCCCAAATACTTCAAATTTTGATCGCTATCCTCTACAAAAACTCTAAGCTCCTCTGCGACTATCTTCGTTAGTGAGGGTGTTTTGCTCATTCCGTTGGCCACAGCAAGAATGCACTCGTAACGCACAGACTTTGCACCTGTTGTCTGAACAATACGAATAATCGGATCCACAAGCTTCTTCCCCAGCCGAGGCTCAAGAGGAGCGAAGTAACCAAAAACCTTTATTATCTTGATCAATGTCCAATTGCTCTGTATCGTTGACAACATGGAAAAGAAAGGAACCGCTAGACCTAAGAAGCTGGCCGGATTACGTCTGGCCAGTTCACACAAAACGCACACCAGAGCACCTCTCACAGCCGGGTCATTGTCACACCGCTCACTGCTACTGTCGAGCTTTTCCTTTAGCCGAGGGTAGGTTGGTCTCAGTGATTCGGGGTACTCAAAAAAAATGCGGTAGAGGCTAAGAACCGCCTTTTTGCGAACGTAATTACGCGGATGGCTCAATAAGTTCACCACATCCACTACAAGGTCCCTAGCGAGGTCCGGAGAGGAAACAGTGGAAATGCAGTAAAGCGCAAAACCCACCTCGTACTGGTTAGCGCTGGAAAGATCGCGTTTCAACAGAGCTGTAAGCAACGGGAGAACCTCTGTTTTCGGAGTGAATGTTAAACATGCCGCCATATATCCGATACGTTTGTATCCGAACATCTTGTCCGCCATAACCTCAATGATGTTGAAAGCAGCATATGTTGCACTGTAGCCGAGCATGGAAAAGTAGACGGCTTTCAACACTGCGGTGACCTTAACGCTCTGAACAGTGGAAGTGACCTCACTCTTGATGTCGGCAATACATTGCTCAATCACCTCCGCTTCGCTCTCGTTACTGGAGCGCAACTTACGCACTACCTCTGCCAACGTGTTCTGGAACAGAAGTTGGCCAGCCATCTTAGTTGCATCCGTCATTTAGGCACGTAACCCTTTTTATTATTGAATACAGGGCCTTTTATATTCCCGATTATGGTGAACCTGCGTATGCCTGCCCCACACCTTTACAAACTTGCTTCGAGTTATGTTGCACCACTTAATATAAATGCACAGAGAGACTTTTATGAGAGCTGCAAACAACTATGGTTGAGGAGGTATGCTTCGCGCGAAGCCACAACGGAAGAAAACAGAAAAAAAAAAAAGACATGCGTCAGAAAGGGGAAAGGTGGAGACCACTTACACTGACAAACAATAAGGATGACACACATGCATGAATAGCAAAAAAAAAAAAATGCACAAGCCGTTCTCCATTGTCATCATTTGGTTTCCCGTTAGACATGCTGCAGGTGCCAAAACAGCCGGAGGCAGTCTTCACATGCCTGCTCGTAAATGAATAAGAACCGAGTGTGATCGAAGCTCATTGAGATTCAATCCAATGCACACTCATGGACGATTCCGCACAGACTGCACCAAAAGTTGCGTGTTCCCCCACAACATGTTGCACAGCATGCCGTAGTGTTCCACATTATCTTCTCCTGTAGCGTTTCCCCTTTCCCCCCCTCCACCCATGGTGATCCCTTCAGTTGTGCAGTAGCAGTGTCACAACTAAAGCTGTGCCCCAACCGACGACACTTTTTGCTGAAGACGACTTTGAGCCTCTTCCTTGACGCTATTAAGCTTCTTCACTGTGTCCCGCACAGATTCAGCAGTTTTGCCTATAATCAAAAGATAAAGTGGCCGAACACCGTCGCGTAGGCGATGCGAGTGCTTTAAACTTTTATCATAGAACACACCTTTACGGACTATTGTTGAATTGCTTTCTTCCGCCACCGACCGCAGCACTGCCGAGTTCTGCAGTCGCAAACGCACAACATTTGGCAGGTCATTGATAGGATATTCTGCCTCAAAGCGCACGTTCCTCGATGCTGGATTAACGGCCATCTCCGTTGTCTTTCTGGCGTACGCCAACGCCGCCTCCAACGACTCTTTCTGCTTTTGCAGTTGAGCGGAGCTGACGGTGAGTGCACCATCACCTTTATGGATGGTCAGTGCACTGGAAAGTTCGGCGTCGCAACTGTCGTCAGCGTTGTCCTCTTCGACAGCTTTAATCTTAACACCCACATCGCTATCATCACCACTACTGAAACCGGAGTCCGAATCCGACCCCGTTGGCATATCGTCCTCCAATCCTGCCGCACGCAGTGCCGTTTTGAACTGCTCCTTTTGGTCACGGTTGGTGAACCGCTGCTTTTTCGCCCGCATATAACCACGGTGAAAGAGAGCATTGTGTCGTGCAGTTCCACCCTTGCGTAACTCACGCACCTTTGTAGCCCGCTCGTAGAGTTCTTCCGATACCTGTTGTTCTGCCCGCTCAAGACCTTCACAGAGGTCAGCCGCCAGTTCATCATCTTTTCCTCGTGTGAAGAAACTGACAGCCTTACCTTTCCTCCCTGCTCTACCTGTGCGACCGATCCGGTGAACATAAGCCTCATAATGGTCTGGAAGGGTGTAGTTAATGACTAGTTCAAGGTAAGGTATGTCCAGTCCACGCTCAGCTACACCCGTTGCTATCAGAATAAACTGATTACCAGGAGAAAAGTACTCGAGAGCAAACTCACGATCGATGGGATCCATGCCACTGTATAATACGGCAATGCGCTTGTTGTAACCACAGGCGGAGAGTCGCGCGAATAGTTCATCACATTCCTTTTTCTGCTGTGTAAATATAAGAATAAGATGTTCTCCGTTTCCACCCTCCTCACCAAGAATTTGCAAAAGCTTCAAAAACTTTTTGTCTTCACTGCGGCTTTCCACGTCCACATCGTAAAGTTCTTCGTCGAAGAAAAAGAAACGCTGCTCCACATTAGAAGCCGGCGTTGGTTTTCCACCCACCGTAATTTCTATTGGGTCATGCAAATGGCGACAAATTACCTTTTTCAGTTCTTTCGGCATGGTGGCGCTAAACATCGCCAGTTGACGGTCCGGACGGACATTCTTCAAAAAAGCTTCCACATGCTCTGCAAAACCACTATCAAACATGCGATCAGCCTCATCCACAACAACGAAAGAAACAAACCTGAGGGAAAGCACACCCCCGCCACCAACTGTAAGAAGATCGAGTAGGCGACCCGGTGTTGAGACCATCACCTCGCAACCCGCACGACACTGCTTTATGTTATCAGAAAGGGGAACCAATCCGTACGAAGCAACGAGCCGTAGGTGAGCTGCAGAGCAGAGCTTCTCCGCAACCCTCACAATCTGGCAACCAAGTTCGTGCGTAGGAACCAAAACAAGGGTGATTGGGCCCTCTCCCTTTTTACATGCTCTCTGACCCATGCAATGCCGGATGAGTGGGAGCAGATACGACAGCGTTTTTCCGGATCCCGTTTTGGCGACAACAAGCAGGTCACGGCCACTCATAAGAACAGGAGCACCTAACGATTGCACAGCAAATGGTTGCTGAAATCCCCCTTCCGCGAGCGCCTCAAGTACAGAGTCCGCAAGACCGGATCCCGTCCAACTACGCATCGGTCGTGGTGGATCACGACCACGTACCTTGGCACCGTCAAGTTCTTTCAGCAACTCTTTTAGCTCCCCTGCGTCGAGGCCCCTGACATCAGGTGGAGAAACGTAAAACTCTTTCTGTATTGGTGGATATTCAATAGTGCTATGGTCCACATAATGAAGTTTCCTCAACCGTTTTACGTCATCGGCAGGTGGAGGTGGGAGTTTCGCTGAAACCACGGCATCCATGAGGTCATGGGATTCATCAGTGGCGCTTACAACTGCGAGTGCCGTGGAAGAAACTGGCTTGAGCAATGCCTTTCGCAAGTGCTCCAGTGCTCGGGCGGGATTTAGTCCGCTACCTAGCAGACCTTCACTTTCAATTGATGTGCTGTGCTCTTTTTTGGCCGCACTGGTCACCTGCGCGTGCGCCAAAAGTCTCTCCCGGAAGTCTTCAACGGCTTCGTCATCAGCGTCGGTACTCGAAGTGGATGCGGATGTTCCGAACCTGTCATCAAGAGAGTCATTATCGTTTGACATATTACCGTATCCTTCATGTTGCATGCCACCACCGTCCTCGTATACAGCACGGCCACTGTTACCATTATTCTCATCTTTGGTACCATATACGGGCTCTAACGCATGATCCTCCAGCGTTTCAGTAAGTTTGGGTTGCAGCTCCGCACGCAGCGCTGCACTAACATCCAACTTGACCGCACCATCATTTGGTCTAGGAGATGTGTTGCTTTTACTAGTAGTGTCGCCGCTGTTGCCGTTGTCAATCTTATGGACTTCAAAAGACGCCTTTTTGCTTCTTCTTTTCGCACTGCCGCTAGAAGAAGAAAAAATCGAACATGAAGAGCTCGAGTCACTCGTGCTGCTATCGGTTGAGCAACTAGTATCACCGCTGCAGCTGTCCTTACTGTCTTCCCTTTCACGTTTAGGCATGTTGAGAGATACAAAAGCCGCTCGGTTTCCTTACACAGTCTTTGAGTAAGTAACCCCTCAACTTGACCTCTTCTTTCCTACTTCCTCACTTCTGACCGACTCAAGCGAGTGATAATAATAATAATAATAATTCAAAGTACCACAGCAATTGTCGTCACTCGCTCCACGTCACGACGGTGACAGCACAAATGGTTAATGAGGCAGAAAACACAAGTGAGCGCACAAGCCGTAGCGGAGAGAAACCTTTCACAAACCAGGCGTGTGCGTGTATGAACGTAAACGTGAACACGCAGAAAGAGGACACAGGGTAAAAAAGAAACTGAGGGGTACGACAGATGGAAGACACCAGATGTGAGTGTAAGCACAGAATTAACAAGTATGGCGGGTTAGGGGTACGCGAACCAAAATTTGAAAAGTAGCCAAACAAAACCCTCCCTCGCTAATCCTCGGTGCTGAAGCCCACAACCAGGAATAAGCGAACCAATAAGGATGTGAAATAGGTAAGCGAGGAGGGGTAAATCTCAAGGGGAATCCACTCAGTCATCTTCCTCGTACTTCCTCCAACACAACAGCGGTTACCGAAAGAGAGTTTTTCGTTCGTTCCTAGACCAGAAAATGCAGATGTTTAGTTCACCTCCATAAGTTGCTTCCTGGCAGCTATATGCAATTTACGGTCTAAACGAAACAACTTGTGATTACCACTCATCGGAAGTGGGAAAGGAAGTGTTTTACCGACAGCACATATAAATGAAAAGGGGGACGCTTCTTGTCGTTGTTCAGGCGTATAATTCTCCTCATACCTTTCGCGATCCATGCAGTCCATGAGAAACACGTAACCCAGTAATACACGTGTCGGGTAATGTTCGGGAAACTTTTGATTGGGTTCCATAAATTTAGCATATTTCTCCTCAACTTCTCTGATGTCGTGTGGCTGTGAGGAGGCTGCGTGAATCCAAAGTCGACCGCGATAGTCTGTGCTCCACACACGGCCCTCGTGCACCTTTATGCCAGCGACAAGGAGCCCGGCCCACGGTTGGTGTAGGGAGAGACAAGTGCCATTGTCATTCATGCACATGACAGGTGTTGGAACTAATGCAGAAAGAACAATACCTTCCGAAGTTGCTTCGGTAGGTTCCGTGACGCCCGACACAAAATTATCTTTAGACTGTTGCCCCGCTTCATCAGGATCGTCACAGATAATGTCATCAGTTTCTAGCACACAAACAGACTGGGTTCTGGCATATTCTTCTTGTTGGAAACGATGCAGATCACGGTAGAATTGTGCGTCGTCCTCATAGTAGTCCTGTTGCACACGACGTGAAACTTCATGAGTGGTATGAACCTCCGGTTTGCTATCTTGCACACCAGTGGCACCGTTAGCATTAGCAAAGCAAGTGGTCCCCGTCGAGCCGTCTAAACTGTACCATATCTTTTGCATAAGCGTTGGAAGAGGCAATGCACGTGCCTCTTCCACTTCCTCAATGTTACACTCGTCAAAATTTGGGTCGGAAAGTTGCGAGCTACAAGTAGATGAAGAAGACGATTTCAGACACTGACCGGGCCCGGGCGGCGCCGGGCACCCAAGCGACACGTTCTGATTCATGATATCCAAGTGCACAGAATACGCCCCGGTGTGGCGGTGCATCGCTGCTACCTTCCGTTGTCGCTCCGCGAGTGCTTCATCCTTTTCGGCCTTTTCCCACTCCTTGACGGTCATCCACGCATTCTTTGGCGCAAAGAATACAGCTGTTTGATCGTCAATAACCTTAGTGCGCTTGGCACGAGTTTCCGCATACTTCAGTAGTTCATCACGCCTGGACACAGCTGCCTCATACGTTGCCCGGTCCCTTTCCTGTGCCGCCTCGGTTAAACGGCCCTCTTGGACTTTAATCTCATACGCAACACACGTTGATGGTGATAACCCACAATTATAACATGTTTCGTCTGATTCTTGCTCACATATGATGCGCCCACAGTTCGCACAGTTTCCACGTAAGTTGTGTTCCGTGGCAAAGCAACCACATTCGGAAAACCCTGGCTTGAGCGTGGAAGCAGCTGTGGCTTTGTTGTTGCCTCCTTTAGCAGCAGGAGTACCTTTTTTCTTCGTACCCTTATTTCTTGATAAATTTAGCATACGGCTCACAGCAGGTGCAGATGCAGGTGCGTTTTTCTGCTCTGTGGGTTCACCTTCGAATCGTGGCCCATGGTTGGTACGCCTTTTTATGACCTCGGCAGCCATCGCCTCTCCGACCATGAGGGTCTGGCACCACTCATATACTTCACGCTTCGAACCACACGTTGCCAACATGTTCGCCATATTGTCCAACTCTTCACCAAGGAGGCCGAGATGGTTATTGTCGTGAATTTCATTTTTTATGTAGCGGATGAGTTCCCCCTTGTGAGCCTCAGTGGGGCTGAGGGACGGTGGCCGACCCCAACGGCTCGGTGGCATAGCTACCACTTTATTTATTTATTTTGCGGCAGTAACAAGGCTGAGAGATAGTAAGTTTTGACGTAGATTCCGAGCATCAAGAAATATTGAGGCAACACACTGTCATGCATCTCCACTCCCATCCAACCCCAGCTTCCTACTGAAGCCCTGATACGCGTGCTGAAATTATGTTGAGAACGATAAACTGGGCTTCTTTTTCCAACGGTGACACAACAAACGAGGGAAAAAAAAACACTGCATCGCCACAGTGTAAATATAACGGAAGCAGTCAGGAGGGGGGAAAATGACGACAATGATAATGGTACGTCGCCCTCCCATATCAGCCGTTGTTTGGCCCATCGTTGATTGTTGTATAGTTTTTCATTGGGATATAAACGAACCCGGATGAGCAAAAATACTCCAGGCGTACCGTTCACCTCAAGTAGCTTTCAACTAACGTCATTGTGTAGTCATACAGCGACTACCCGTATACTTACGAACATCAGAATACGGGCTACCCTTGACTCTTCCCCAATCCGCAACGCTTTCCCACAACTCGTATTCCTGATGCCTGCGGCCCTCATCACAGTTCCACAATGTCAGTGTTTGACATGTATGGAAGCAGAAGAGCATCTCGCCATGTTATGTTCTTCCGCACCGCCTGCACCATTTTCCCGATGTCACCGTGGCACACCAAAAGGACGCGTTTCCCGCTGAACCGTTCATCCACGCGTTTCAACAAGCGTGCAGCCCGGTTAAAGCACTCATCAAATGTCTCCGCACCCTCCACCTCAAGAAAATACAACACTTTGTCACCTTGGAGAACGTTCTCTCCGGCGTACTTTCGGATATCAGACACCGGTTTGCCGGCCAAAATACCAAAGTCTCGCTCCGTAAGTTCCTCGTCCGTCTCCACAACCAAATCGAGGGCTCTACCGATGGCGCACGCGGTCTCGTAAGCCCGTTGGAGGGGGGATGCCAAAATTACGTCATATGAGACGCCACCATTTTTGAGTCTCAAAGCCACTTCACTGGCCTGCTCACGGCCTAAAGCAGTTAGAGGCCGGTCACGGCGTCCATTTAATAAACCATCGCGGTTATCTTCGTCCTGGCCATGCCTACATACATGCACCTCTGCCATACGATCCGCGCTCACTTTTCAACACACGCTATCTTCCTCTACGAGTGCTTCTGATTTAGTCTCCTACTATTACTCTGTAGGTCACTTTTGACAGCCAGTGCAACAAATGATAATAGTTCGTGTTGTGGAAATAATGAGAAAAACGCGACTCAAACCAAAAAAAAAACAATGCAACTCACAAAGGGACAAAAAGCAAATAACAAGCAATTGCACAAAAAAAATTTTGTGCGTTAAATATAATGCAAAAAAAAAAAACAGTTAAACTACAGCTTAAACAAAAAGGAAGACTAAGTCAATGAGCCAAGGAGGACGAGTTTCGTACGTTCACCGGGCTTAAGTCAACGCGAAACACTTTGGTACGCGAAAGTGCATTCTTTACATTCAGCGTCGGTGAATCAACTTAAAAACAGAAAAACCTACCCAAATGAACCCATAACGGCGCGCACTTCACTTAATCTGGAGCTGCTCTATACGAGCGAAAACACTGGTTTTTTTTTGTTCACTCTCGGCGAAATGCAGCTCTTTAGCGAGGGGACCATGGAGATGCACTCACTACAAACTCACCACCGCCGGCAATCATAACTTCGGACCTACTCTGCTGCCTTAAACCCAATCTAAGACTACACGAGAAGCAACACGAAGCGATAAAAGACAAGTCAAAGAAACAGCAAGTTGGTGTGTTGAGCAATAACACGAAGAAATTGGACAAAATGGGAAAGCAACGGAAAGTTTCAAATTTGATCTTCCCGCTCAACCCGTCATGACGCCTACTCGCTTCACACACACATACACACAAACATCGAGTGTACGCAGTACCTAACAGTAAAACTGATAGAAGAAAAGGCCAAATAAAAAGAGTGAATGATCAACAAACACGCGTGTCGTAGGTTAATCCTCAAAATTGGTAAAGGAATAAATAGAGCGGTAAAGGGAAATGAATTTACAAAGAACATTCACATAAACCAATGTATGAAGACACGCGCTACCTCCATGAAATAAGCACAAAAATAAAAGCTAGGAATAACATGCAGGGGCCTTTACCTGCACGTTAACCTAACTACACCTCGCGGTACTGGCACAAACAACAGAAATCAAGAACCGCCTCGCCAAGCTAGCTTGAGTGACAGAAATTTCCTCACGTTGGCAAACGTTTAAGATGAAACAAGAAGAATTTGGGGAAGAGGAGGCTACTTCTCGTTTCCCACCCCAGGTATTCCTCCCAAGTCTCAAAAAAGTTGACGGTACCCGTGTCAACTTCTGTCAGACACCATGACCGGAAAGGGAAAAGTTGACTTATGATGTAATTCTTTTTCCACACTCCTCGCCGCTTGCTGTAACTCAGACCACGACAGCAATACGTCAAGTGCACTCGGTTCGCTGCTGTCCAACAGCGACTCATTCACCTCCCGCGCTATTGCGCAGGGTGAAGGAACTTCCCAACAAGAACCATTAACGCCAGTTACAGCACCTAAAGATTCGACAAAGATGTGGTGGGCCGTTACAGCATCAGGGAGTTTGTAAATTAAGGGACCAACTTGCTTGCATAGGAAAGATATAGCGGCAGACTGATTTCTCTTGGCGCGTTTCACGGCCTCCAAAGCAAGCAGTCTCACTTTCATTTCATTACTGCTTGGTAAAAGCGCGGCTGCCTTTTCATATTCCTCGTTGTGGCAGAGAACCTGAACACACTTGCGTACCTGCATCCCCTCCAATACCGACCCAACACATTCAGCACCAGTGGCACAACCGTCATTACCATTTCGCGTGTCCCATTCCCCGCTATTATTTTCTTCACACTCCAAAACTCCTTGTTGCAACTGCCCGTCTTTCTCGCCGCCATTCGCATCTGCTTTACCGCAGACACCGCTGGCTCCCAATACGCTATTGTGTTGCTTTCCCCTCTGTTCCAGGTCACGCAACTCTTTGGTAAACGCCTTGAGTGAATTGACAAAACCGTGACGAATGAAGTGCGACTGCAAAACGGCTGTGAGGATAGCCTCCTCGTCATAGCCTTTATCGCGAATAACAGCCTCCTCAATGAAGCGCCAGCCGACGTTATCACACGAATTCATCTTTCGTTTTGTTGAAGAAAATTTTCACTAAATATTTCCTCTCTCCCTCCACAATACAGCTAAATTGTTCCCCACTTCCTCCTCTTCGTATGCGAACTCGTCTCACCAACACTGATAGTTACAAATAAATCGGTGGAAAGAATTCAGTCTGTTCTCAGCGGATTGTCGCCTTTCTTTCTGCTCAATCTTTCTCGTTGCTGAACCTTTGTGACTGTTGTGTATGCCGTGACTCTCGTCCCACCAAAAAAAAAAAATAATAATAATAATAATCCTCTACTGGACCCGACAAGTAAAAGTAAAGAGGTACAAGTAGGAATAATCGTTGTTCGGACAGTAGCTAGCAAGGTTACAAACACAAACATACATATGCAGACGGGTACAGGTGCCGGTACGAGACCGCACAATCGCTTGGTTTCTCTCTCTTCCCTCGTTCTTTTCCAGTTTGTTTCGTTTTACTTTTCTCCACGAAAAGCGAGAAATACAAGTGCAAGCAAGGACACCAAATGGTTACACTTCATTTTTCAAACATACCTTCCCACCACCATGAAGAGTGGAAGCTTGCCAAATATATATTTCACACAAGATGCCAGCATTTCCATTGCGGGCGCACGCGCACATGCACGCATACACATATATTTGATGTATGATCATGCGAAGGGGAGGAGGTGATCTACAAAGCAACAATTGGTAAAAAGAAACTTTTTAGAAACATTTTCCTCATTTTTTTTTCTTCCCTCAGAAAGAGCATTCCGTCTTTCTCTCATTCTTACCTAAAATGTATATATATATATACCTTCTGCATCTAGGTGGTTTCATCGGCTTCATTCTTTTCCTCAAGCAACCAAAAGAAATGAACGGATGAAGCTTTCCCAATGATGACAAACATTCCACTCTTTTCTCGTCTGCTTGTGGCTTATCTTGTGTCACAATATCATTAGATTATCTTTCATTTTTTTTATAACGTTTAATAGCAGTTAAGATAAGAAAAACATCAAAGCAAAAGGGAAATCGAAACCCCCTAATGATACTGATGCCGGTGACGAATGCGAGGAAGTAAACGAAAAATGATGATTATTATGACGAGACAAGGACAACAATAACGAGGGCCACAGTACGCAGTCGTTGGTTCGTCACACAGGGGTAGCATAAATTTCGTAGGGCCCGTGAACCATCGCGTAGAAATGGTCCTAAATGAAAAGAAAGAAAAAATGGAGGAGAGAGAGAGTAGAAGGCGAAAGTAGCAAAAAAAAAAACGCTCGGTTGCGGTAGCCACTGTCCCAGTCCTTGAGTTTGCCCCTCCGCTCTTCATCTGGTGGTATCAGTCAAGGCAAGGCAAACCAAAATGAAATGGTGGAGGCGACAGCATGGAGGCAGGAGATATACAAACAACGACAACTGCAGTGGAGGTAGGAGATCCTCCAAATTCAACAAAAACATTTTATTTACTCAAAAAAAAAATCATGCTGGTGTTCGCCCCAGGAACACATGTACCAGCACCGCCTCTTCCTTTGACTTTATCACTCTTCCCTGCTCCTTCTCTCCCCTCAAACCGAAAGGGGTAAGGAAAACTGAAGGGAAGAAACATGCAAACCAAACAAGAAAGGAAAGGAAAGAAAAAAAAAAAGTCAATCACTACACAAAAAAAAACACGCGCTGAAATTTTCTATTTTCAATCTGGAATTTTTTACCCTTTCTCTCCCCATGTTGCTCAACTGCATTTCCTTTCCTACTACGACTTATGACTTGCAGTTGGAAAAGTTCGGTTTGCAGATAAAGATAATGATAATGAATATGATCACAACTACCGTAAGGACAATCATAATTGTGAGTTTAAGGTTTTTCAAACACATATTACGCTTGAGCTGCGTGGAACGCCGCTGAAATTGCTGCGCTTGCTCCGAGAGAGTTGCAGACCTTTCATGTAATGTGTCAATACGATCCCCACGGGCCAGTACCTTGTCCATATTGTCCATCATTACATCCACAACCTGATTGATGTCGTCATTTAAGGCCGTAATACGGTCGTTTTGCGGGTTGTTGTAAAACTCCATTTTCTGCTGAAGAAGTTTCTTGCCGTTGCGCAATTCGCCCCCCGACTGACCGGCACTCGACCGAACAACGGACTCGACAGCCTCAAGAAACGCAAAAACCGTTCGCATCCTCATATCATTCGTTGTTACGCACGCCACAGTGCGGCCCTCACCGTTGCTGATATAGTGATAGTTGACTCCACCATCCTTATCTTCAACCGTCTTCCTTCGATACTCGTTTCCGGGCACTGTGGCTATAACCTTTTGCGTCAACTCCGCAAGTTTAGGGAGTTCACCCTGTGGGTGCTCGGCTAGGATGGTTGTCCCTTCATTGACACAACTATATTTAATGGGCATCTGATCTGGTCTGCGATTTGCAACACAAACACGGTTATGTTCCTTCTCTCTCCAAGTTGTTGGATACCCTATAATTCCTATAGTTGACGACACACCTCCTATACAATGGGTGTTTCGGTGCGTATGAGGTGGGGAAAGGTAAAGAAAAGCGAGAAACAGTAGGAAGAAAGGGGAAACAAGCGAACGTGAATGATACACTCAATTCACATCATTCTATAAAGACGAATGAAACAGAACACGTCCGAGGGAGAAAGAGAGCAAGGGTTGGCGGGGAAAAAAAAGTGCGCACAAAGTTCGTCAAATCCGGCACAGGGTGAAGCTAAAGGTATGCTTGCAGCAACTCGCGACCCTTAATAGTGTGCTCGTTGCTATTTCCAAGAGCTTCAAATATCCCTAAAATAACCTGCCGCGCCGGGGTTTTTGTAGTTGGGCCGAGGATAGTGTCTTTAGGTACAATTTCAGCTTCTTTCAACGCAGAAAGCAACTTTGGTTCGGCACGAATGAGACGAAGGCACTCCTCAATGCCCTTATGGTGGCGTTTTTCCACAAAGTGCGCGACGGCTAACTTGAGACGCTGACGATACAGCGCTGCGGGGTCCTTGGTAAGATCATCATACGTCAAGAGTGTGGCATACGTATCCTTCTCAACGTCAAAGTCACTGATGACAAGCAACTCGATGCGGACAACAGCTTCCGCAACGTCACGAAGGTCACGTGTAGCAAATGGGAATTCTTCCCGTATTCTCAGTACAATGCGTTGGGCCTCCTTTGAATCTTTACTTGCCATAGCACACATGGCCAACCCACAAAGTGCCTGTGGGCTAGCATTATAAGATCCCTCACGCTTCAGGGCCTCCCACATCTCTGGGGTCACTTTCTTTTCCTTTGAGATACCAAGACGTTTACAAACGGCATCTGTCTCGGTAACTGCTACATCGTATGCCTTCTGAAAGAGTTCCCTTGCTTTAGGTATATCTTTATTTTTCAACCTTGTATGGGCTGCGTTCAGTAGCGTCATGGCATTTTCGTCGTATTCATCACTACGTTTAACTTTCTGAAAGACTGAAGTTCCCTCCATTTCATTCTTGCTCTCCTGAGCCGAATACTCGATGAAAGCATCAATTGCTTCTTTCACTTGTGATTCTGGCACAATACCCACCATTTTATCCGCGTAAATCTTATTCCGCACGAAATACACTATGGGAAACATGTGCGGATCCACGTTGAACTGCTGAGTTAGCGACCCATTCCTAACGCAGTCCACGAGTCCAAGCTTGATTGCCAACCCACGGTCCTTTCCAAACTCTTGGTACACTTCTGCCATATTGTTGTTCTGCAATCTTCGGTTTGTGGCGTCCACCTGCCCCGCTAACCGCTCCGTGTAGGAGGCGACGTCCGCATTGTTTGTGACATGAAAATAAAGGAAAAGTGGAACCTTCGACGCCATTTCTTCGTTTATGTTGCGCGAGGAAATGTCGACTACGCCGAGTCGCTCTTTCTTCTGCGTGTGGAACTGAGAACTGTGAGAACAGCTGCGAAACGGCGCTAACGGGCCACCAATGGATACAATAAAGCAAGACCACCTCCTGGACATGATAAGATATCCGTCGTATTCGGAAGTTGTTTCTTTTTTTTTTTCGCGGTTTTAAGAGGCTTATGTGAATATTATCCTCCCACACTACACCTTTCCTTCCTTCCCTTCACTTTCCTAACCACGTTCAACGGCGAAGGGAATCAGCGTGGGCTTAAAAACAGAACCACAGAAATACGAAAGAGAGAAGAAAAAAGAAAAGGGAACGAAAAAAGT
This sequence comes from Trypanosoma equiperdum, assembly GCF_001457755.1. NCBI lineage: Eukaryota > Euglenozoa > Kinetoplastea > Trypanosomatida > Trypanosomatidae > Trypanosoma > Trypanosoma equiperdum. The sequence goes on along the minus strand of NW_027123117.1, from coordinate 29,327 downwards.
GAGTGGCCATGCACGAACAACATCTGTCACTGCTCGCCGCGTAAAGAAACGGCTGAAAATGCTGTACATCTCATTACTCACTGTCCCTCTCCTAAGCCATTTTGCACTCCAACTAAAAAAGAACCACGCGTAAACAGACACACACTCCAACTCTGCCACCTGGACATCCCTGAAAACAAGAGACAAATAAGTTTCCTTACTTATGTGTGGCGACGTGAGAAGACACGGGGCCTGTTCATCCTGCTGCTCCGAGGTAGGAAAATTTTAAAAAATAACTAATAAAAAATAACAATGGAGATGGCAACGCAAGAAAACGGTTAAGCATTAAATAAAGAACCGATCGTCTATAAGAGTTTTAGAGCTAATATTTACGACGCCTTCAGTCATTCTGTACCATCGAAGGAGAAACTCGACGGCAAAAGTGATGGCAAATGCATAAAATAAGTTGTGTGTGGCCACATCTACCGATGCGTACAGCATCATGTAAAATATGAACAAATCAATGTCTATACCGTAAAGAAACGCTTTGCCGTATGCCGTTACATCATCCACAAAAAACACATCCTTGCCTGCCTTATCTCCCGACTGTGGACCATTCATATAAAGTACATTTGGTGCTATGTCGAGTGAACCATGCATTACAGACTTCGACAGCAGCGTTCCCTCCGCACGTCTAATGCTCTTCCGGAGCGTATCATTGATGAGTTTCTTTAGTGCAAGCGTGCCTGAATCATAAGCGCGGGGCTTACGTGACACACCGAAAAGGCACTTCAAAAAATGCCACTTCTTACCAGTGTACACCGGGCTCGGTGGTTTACCGAGTGCCCGTTGTTGCTCTTCCTCAATACTGGCCGAGCAAACGTAAAGGTATTGCCGCGTGTGCACACCCATAAATACCTCAAATGTTTGGCACTCGCTTTGTCCTCCGAGACCACGCACCGGCAAATCACCTTGAGCTTCCAAGCACAAGTTTTGCTGGAATTCCTCCATGCTCACATCCGAGTGAGCGTGGATAGACTCACCGTGGATATAGTAACCCCACTGTTCTTCAGGCAATATCAATACGGAAATATTGGACACAGAGCAAAGGTCCACAAAACTCTGCAGTGGGTGAACACAAACAAAGCGGTAATAGAACTGAAACTCAAGAACATGCACCACAACAAATACGATAATACACACTAATGTGACAAGCGCGAAGCGCAGCGTGGTAACTTGGTACACACCCACACCACCGGGTGCAGAGTCGATAGGCACACTTTCCGCATATCTTACATAGTTCAAGCCTGAAAGGAAGAACAGCATCATTACCATGGTAAAAAGAGGATGCCACTGGCGCAGCACCTGCAGGCCATTCAATTCATTGGCGACAAAGGTAGATCGCCACATGCTTACGGGCAACACGCGGTTCTCACGCAGTAGCTGGCCTTTGCTTCTTTCCCAGTCTATCACGAAGTAATCGGCGTTGCATTGTTCTATAACGGCAAAAAGAACAGCAATCCCCTTAGCCGCCGCGGACACGTACATCATAGCCTCAAAACACACATACTTATCCTTAATCACAACAACTGCGGAAACGTCCTGAAACTTATACACAAAAAACAAGTACCATGATGCTAGCAACGTGATGAGCGCAAACATGTTCCCGGAGTGGTCACAAAAATACACCAAGAAGCGAATGGCTGCACCGCCATTCAGTATCATGTTTTGTCTTCTGCGCATCCAGCCAAATGTTCTCATCCACGCTGTGCAAAAACACAAGACACAAGCCGTTACCATCGCTCTCATAGCGACTACGTCCATGGGATCGTCTACCAATGTGAATAGCACTGCAACACTCCTGGTCAAGTAGGTATCATTTGAAGGTGCCGAAAAGGAGGGTGCATCATCATACAACTTTGTTGAAGCTAGTTGCAAAATGGCAGCAGGAGCCTTCAGCCGCCGCTGAATCGAGGGGCCCTCCACGTTGAATACAAAAACCACCCGCCGCACGGTTGTAACGTGATAATCGGTTAGCACCTGCTCGGTCGAATTGCCTTTTCGAGTACAACCCCTGCCATACATGTAAAACCGGCGTTTGTAACCCCCTGTGATCATGCTTAAGACGTGAACTTCTCGAGCGTTACTGGGAGATATACCGCCGTCTGTGTCGTCCACAACGAGGGGAATGGGAATATCATCAGAAACATTAAACGGATTAACAAGAAACAGTTCAAAGAACTGTGTAGTCGAGTAGTCGGATTCCAATTCTTCCCACTTAACAGAGCATCGAAGTTCCCTGTTGGACGCAACTACAAAGAAGTTCGTGAAAATCGAGCCTGGAGTGTTGCATAACTTAAAATCACGCGACAATAGGCTCTTTCCAACCAAGATACCATTCAAATCGTAACGTGCAACCACAAATGTCAGAGTAGCCGGTGCTCCGGTAAGCGAAGAGGAGTTCAAGACGACCGACCCGACAGTGTCATCTCTACCGTAGTAAAGCGGTGGCATATAGGGTTTAGTGGGGCTTTGCGAAAAAAGAGTATCGTATAAACGGCACGGTGTTGATGCCTCGTCGAAATTCATAAACACACACAAGTTAGCCAACATGTTGCATGCGCTTTTGTCCAAACCCTCACACCTCACGGCCGCATCAGCGGAATATTCTTCAATATTTTCACAAGTCAGAGGCGGCCCCCATATTCCTCCACCCTCTGTATCCACTGGCAACAGTGTTGCCGTGGTAGCCTCCACCGGCTTACGTGCCTCGACCTGCACCGATGGCAGAACACAAGAACCGTCATCGAGTTGGACATAAACGCCAGCACAGACACAGCGACCTTTCCTATCTTTGACTAACGGGGAAGTACATGTGTTACAATCTCCATCTGCACAAGGTGCACACATCTGCGCGACAAGCACCACAGTACCAATGAACTCAACCACTTGATACCCTTGGGGGCAGGCGCATGTCCCGGTATCCTTCACGTAGGTAGCATCCCTCAACCCAGCAATACGGTTGTCACCGCCACATTGTACACACCGTTGCGACTGGTTACTGTGCGGCACAAGTCCAACAACAGCTTGTGTTTGCGAACAATTCACACAGAGCAACGCACCGGTGTCAACACGCTCCACCATTGCGAACCCGTACGGGCACATGTCATGTCCCTTTCGGAACTCTATCAGCGCGCGCTCTATAACTGACACGGTTTTATCTAGCCGCATCGCAGAGTATTTCCCACCTACCGAACCACTACGTACGGCGTCAACTCCAGTTAATGTCCGAATGCCGGGAAGAAACGGTGCGTGCAAACTGCTGCTGACAATAAACACATACACGAGGACGAGTGGGATGGCATTCATCCCACCCGCTAATCGGTTCAATTTTGCTTGATCCACGTTTGTAACCGTGGAAACAAGTGCCGATGAGAGTAACTACAATAGCGATGACGGGGAAGACAATAAATAGGCAGGCAGTAACACATTACAATGTTGACAGCCACACCGTACAATACGTAAACAGATGCGACAAACCCTTTGGGAAGATATACAAAAAGAGGTGTTGAAATCCACGGTCGCCCCATGTGGTTGATCCCGCTCTGTAATCTCGAACAGGAACCGAATAAAATACCGAAAGACGGTTACTTGGTAATAGATAAACTAGCACACACACACAAAACAAAGATGGATCTATTCAAAAGATACAGGTGATTAAAAGATCTATCGCAACACCTCACCATATTCTTCAGGGGCTGGCATTTCCAACGCGGCGTGCCCATTTATGTATAAAATATACTCATCAAGGAAAAGTAAACAACCACCGATTGGGGTAATGCGATCACCACAAGCAGCGATACGAACATATATTAATGAAAAGCTAGAAAACCCACCCATTTGTCAAGGGAAGCAACGCATTGCGTCGACGCTTGTTCTCGGTTGTGTAGTGGTAAAAAGAAAATATGCCAAAAGTTCCAGTTGGCCGTAGACAACACATCAGCCCCTTTCTCCTCCCCCTCTTGTACGTAAAAGTTGCGCCAACTACAACATGTTTTTGCAGGTAGGCACCAAAGAAGCGACCGCAAACAGAGCGCAATAATATGCAGCGTGCTTCCCCCCGTCGATCTTTCACCAATGCGCAATGCAAACAACCCGTTAAGTAAAGGGAATGACAGAGAATTTACTCGCATCCCTTCTAGGTAAAAAAAAAAAATCACGGCAAAGCGTCAAAGTGGTAACAATGTGTTAGCAAAAAAAAAAAAGAAGTCAAGCCACCACTTCAGCTCAACTGTTACACAGACACACAGACGCATATATATATATATATATGAGTGCAGCACGAAGAAAGTTTAAGAGGTGTAGAACGTAATAAGAGAGCTTAAACAACTCCATGCACTTTGACACTGCAAAAACAAGCTATATATGTGCGGAAACACAGTAAACTGATATTGTTACTGCTAGGGAGCAGCTTCCATCGTCCTGTATAATGCTTAATGGTCTTTTACGCTGTGGGAACCGACTCCCTCAATGAAACGCTCCTCACGGCTAGAAAGACATTGATTATCAATATTGGTGGCACATGTTCACATCCAAGACATATAAACAGCACGACGACGCAACTAATATTCCCGAAGCCACACGACGAGAGTGGCTACGCTGCCGATGCCCACAACAGGGTGAAGCTAGCGGCGCAAAAGTGATGTATCCTCTCACAAATAAAGCACGTCGGTTCCACACACGATACTCGCAACTTCACGTTGACTTGGATGGCATCACCTTCGACCGTTCACTCTCTAAAGCCAGAGAGGGAAAAGACGGTCCAGTAACGGGTGTAACGTTCGCAAGCGCACGAAAGTAATAATGCTGCAAAGGAAAAGAGAGGTAGCCAGAGGATCGAACGCAGGAAAACTTCAGTGGTGACAATACTTTTACGAACGTCAAACACGGATGCAGTGCACTCCGCATACACTCAGCACATCATGCGAGTATATTTGCATTCCGCTGTGCTGGTACAAATACACAAGATTCACATTTGCGCCGATCAGGTACTGTTAGCTGCTCGTCAATCAACTCCTATACAAAAGCATTTTTTTTTTTAACTGTGGCGGGATCACCGCTAGAAAATAAAGCGGAAAGGATCATCTATCCGTGATCACATTCATTCTGGGCAGAAAAGAAACTCAACCGCGAGCAGTGCAGTACGCTTCGGAAACGAATTTGCTCTATAGCACTTATTTAGTCGACGAGAACGTAGTGGGGTTGCCTTCTAAAGCTCATTATCCGGCCCAATTATGGCACGCGATGCAGAGCGCACACTCACACTGTTGTGGGCCAATATCCGTGACAACGCAGGCTCGGCACGCCTCTCTCATGCAGCAGTCACAAACACTTCCACATTCAGCACAAACTATACACCTACAAATACAACACCTGCTCTCCGCACTAATAGAACAGAGGACACACTTATGAACAGCGTGCTCCGTTGTTTCCGCGTTGATTGACGCGGCTGCGATAGCCTTGCCTATGGAATAACGGCTGTCGACGGAAAAGAGCGGAAAGGGGCCAAAGCGGCGCTCAGGGAATGGAAGTCCACAGAGAACAAGAGACACACTTCCTCCCGCTACGTCCACCTGGAAGAAAGGAGTATCGGGATGCTGTGCTTCCTCTGTGTCGAATACCTCCAACTTCCCTTGAAACCACAACAACTCGCGTTGCAACTGAATTACCTGACGTGCCACATGTTCTAGAGCGTGACACGAACAACGAAAGGGACCATGAACACTGCATGGTTTCCAAGGTCGATCCTTGAACAGTTTATCACATGGAGTTCCTGACTCACAGATAGTGAGGACCAACCTGCTTCCCACCACATCGGATATGTGCGGCGAAAAAAAGAAATCGACGCCACGGAACAGCTTTTCCTCGATCATCTCCGTCGTTATTGGCCTGTATAGCGTAACAAGCGAGCTCCATTCACCACAGCGAAAGTACGCGCTGTATTGCCCACACTGTTCCGTACCCTCTTCTCTCCCTCGCTTTACTACCACATGTGCTGAAGGGACAGCGGCCATCTAACAAGGATACAACAGATAGAAAAATGGAGGAGACCGACATACCAACGCAGAGGAGCTTTCTTACAGGCGTCAAGACAGAGCAAGTGTTTCCATAGAAAGGAGAACGTGAAAGAAAAAAAAATTATGCGATCATCATTATTATTATTCGTTCATTAAGTTGAATGTTCTCACAACTGTGCCAGCACCCAAGTTAGCAGACTTTCTCGAGCCTCCGCAGTTGACCTTCTGTAAAGCCCTATTAGCTGCACCAGGAAGGCTAAATTATGAACAACAAGCAAGATACAACTGTTCATCTCCTGGACTGTTAGGAGATGGTGCACATATGCCCGAGTATGTCTCCTACAGGTGGAACACACACAGGCTTGCGACAAAGGGTTGATATCTACTGCAAAACAATGATCATTCAGATCTATCTGCGACTCATACCGTTGTGGTGAGCAACCGTGGACAGGATTCATGTCAAACACGAGCGCTATACCTCTTTCCGCCAACGTCCACGGTAAGGCACACTCAATGAAACTAGCACCAACCTTCAGCGCCATCAGAACAGCACCGAGGGAAGGCGTAGGACTCATGACGTAGTGATTCTTCGTTATTTCGCACAACCGCGATGCATATTGTACAATCGTCTCATTTTGTCCCAGTTCGTCTGCGCATACAAACACATTTTCCCTATCAGCAACAGACGAGGCCTTTATCAACTCACAACCAATGTCTGGGGCACACTCGGCGGATTTAGCCCACTTCAGCGATCTTGTTGATGCTGTCTTCCTCCGTTTTGAATGTTGTTCATGCAAGGGAACACTGTCGTAAAGAGTAATGGCCATGTTGGGCATGACGGACTTTACGATTTCCGCCCAGCTTTCATTGCTAAAAGATATCCTGCCTTTCTCGTGGACCCCAAACACCGCCGTCTCAGATGCAGAAACACTGGCATGAGCTCCTACATACGGGCTCCGTACCGTCAATATTACTCTGAACTCTCCAAGTCCGCAAAATTCAGCAAAACTTTTTCCCGCTTTTTTGCACGCATCCTTATATTCGTATGCATCAAATATAGACAGGCTTAAAATCCTCTCTTCTTCTCCAAGAATATCACGCGCCTGTTCGGGTGTTAGGTACGGTATACCACCACGTCTGCATGGAACAACTAAAATAGGATACACTCCGTGCATTCCACTATTTGCTGCCACCTCTAAGAAAAAGCAAAATTAAATAAAAAAGTTGTCAGGTAAAAAAAAAAGTTGGCACGTTCGTTCCCAACACTAAAGAAACATACAAAACATTTTAAAAATGAGTAACACGTGAAATATGCAAGAAACCTAACCAATAAAATATGCAACTAAGCGATACTTCACGTGCAGCTGGTTGTTGGCGCCACTGTGCTATTATCTGTGGTGCACTTGAAGGGAACAATGGTTCCTTTACGCGTAAAAACGCTATAAGAGGAATCACAGTTAATTCATGGACAGAAGTTTTCAAGAAAAGAGAGAGGATATGTATACAATTTGTGAAAGTGTAGAGATGCAACACTTTGAGTAACATACTCCTTCATATGGAGAAAAGTTCAAAGCAACCAAAGTAAACGATTCATACCTCCACTCAGAGAAGGCAAAAAAAAAAAGAAAGAAAGAAAAGAAAAAAAGGAAAGAGGATAGTTGGAATAGTTTCTCATTTCTCTCCACCTTTTGCACCACATCAAAACCTCCTTCACTCCTCCATCTCTTGATAGACTGCTCCCTCCTAACAGTTTGGACATATATCTAGAGGGAAAGAGAGAGGAGTGTACAGCGATACGAACGAGCACTGCCGAAAATGTATTCAAACCGCTGGCTAAAAAGATGGTTGAAAACAATAGCTGAGATGACAATGAAACGCCGAGGACAATCAGTTGTTGCCGAAAAAAATAACTACTTCACTGTCTGCAAGTGAAATGCCAATTATGAATCTTGGGTTTAAGTATACTCATCAACTTCTACTCGAATGTCGCCACTTATACAAAACCTGAAGAAATTGTTTGACCCGCACTCGGAGCGACAACATTTCATCTGGATTTTTACTCTCCAGTATACGGTCATTTTTACAATGGCGGTGAAGCGACCTTGCAGTCACATGAGCGTAGTGTAGTAACTGTCCCGCCTTCTCGAATACTTATTTTAACATTAGAAAGCCGATATACGTGCAGGGTCGCTTTATGCTCTGCACAAATATATACATATTAATATATAATACGGTGACGCTAAATTTGAACACGATTATCCGCTGGCGTCAGCTCACAGGTCGGGCTGACGTGCAGAGAAAATATTAAAAACGAATATTATATTAACATGTAAGTGGAGTGGTTAATGTCACAATAAGTCATTTCGTTTTATGTACGACTACATGTCGATGAACGCAAAAAAAAAATATTTGCCTACGTGATAATAGTGGTCTTTTCTATATTGCCGCCTTAACGCCGCCCGTTCCTGGCAGGGAGTTGTACCCGTTCACTTTGTAGGTCGTACATTGTGGGAGGCGTGGTGTAGCACTGCACGTTAAATCAGCGGTAGATTAGGCGCTGCTGCAAAGCATGAGGGGAATTCAAACAACTGTAACAGTCATTTCCTGCACCAAATTCTGTGACAGTCTTCTGTAGTGGTGGCGCTTACTTGTCGTCTATCGATTCTGTCTTGTCAGCCACGTGAGCAACACACATAAGTCGACCACACAGTAACAAGCCAGAAATCTCCCGAAACAAAGAATATGCCCTTTGCCACACGCTAGTGTGTTTCAGCGAGTCAGAGACGTATTCAAGGGGTCGCAGCTTCACGAAGTTACCCCGCTCGTACAGGCATAAAGACGCTGAAAAACTTCAAATTGAGGGTATACAAACGGTTTTCAAAGGAAAAACTCCCGTAGGGTAACAACAAGTTTTGCACAAAGCAAAGACCGTGTAGCCGCCCTCTTTTTCCAATGCACAAGAACCGACACTACATATTATATGCCTCTCTAGTATATAGGATGCTAAGTAAATTGGTCAGGTAGAGGAAGTGGAAATATGTTACCCAAGTAAAACTACTGTTACCATATGTAAAGAAATGCCGTTAAGAAAAAAATGTTCTATACATCAAGCCATACTCGTATGTAAAACGTTGCGTTACATTTTTGCTCAGTGTAACGGAACAGCGAACCCTCTGTCATCCAAATGGCGTAGATAGAAAATGAAAATAATAAGTAACCTTTCCTCCCCACATGCCCTAGCACCTAAATAATAAAAAAAATTATCGACATCATTCAACATGCTCACGGACTCTTTTTCTTTCCTCAACAACTGCTTGTTTCAAAAGCTTGTTACCTTCTTCAACCGTAATTGCTTGAATACGACTTATTTTGTTGTGAAAGAAAACACCGAGCACGTGATCGGCCACGTCAAGCATTTCGTTTTTGAATGTTGCTGTAATAAATTGGCACGACCCTGATTCTTTAGAAAGAAGCTTCGCTACAGACGCCCGATACTCAGTATCGAGGGCAGCATCGATTTCATCGAAAAGATAAAATGGTGCAGGATCACAGCGCTGAATAGCAAAAATCAACGCCAGCGCCACAAGTGATTTTTGTCCACCACTCAGTTGTTTCAGGTCAGTGACGGCAGCTCCTAGTCCGAAAGAAACTTTTATCTGAACAGCAACATACGGATCCTCACCTGCCTCTTTTCTGGTGTTTGACATGATGAGTTGAAGTTTACCGTAACAGTCATCGGTCGTAACTAACTCTTTGAAAACTTGCTCAAAGTGCAACTGAATTTGCTTGTATGTCCGCTCAACTGCTTCATCCTTTTTGCAGTCGAGGTGGTCCATTAAGTCACGAATACTCTTCAGTTCATTCTGAAGATCCTCTTTCTGGGCGACAAGACCGTTTTTCGTTTCCATTAATGTATTGTACTGATCAACTGCCTTTCGGTTTATATGTGCATATTTCTCAGCAGCTTTATTGCACTCTTTGAGTGTTTGTATTAGTTTTTCTCTGGACAACCCAGAATATGTCTCAGCTTCCTTGGGTATTACGCCCAGTTGCCTTATCTTCTCCGCCGCGCCATCACGACGTCTAATGCAATGTGCCTGCTGCATTAGAGTCCTTCCGTCGAAATCTCTTCTTTCCTGAATAGAATTCAGAGCCTCAAGGTAGCCACTCCTAAGCTTCTCGACTTCTTCCTCCCTGCGAAGTTTCTCTTTCCTGGTCTCATCCAATAACCTGTAGACTTCGTTGGCTTGCTGCGAGTTAAAAGAAATATCATCGTCAAGATTTTCTTTTTCATTAGTAATAGCGGTATTACTTGCACTGAGTTGAGCGGAATCGTGAAAGAACTTTTTAGTAGCCGTGAGTTGGACGTTTAAGTTAAGCCGCATATCCTCCAAGGCCCTCACTTCCGCAGCCAACTGTGCACTCCGCCGCTGAAGTTTTGAGAGTTCCATGCGGCGGTCGTCGACATCTTTCACCAGCGCCTCCAACTCTCGTTGTTCACCTTCGCTCCATGCCGATTTGAACGCTTCTTTTCCCTCATGCTGGTAGGTGGCTATGTTTACTTGGGCAGTATTTATCATGTCCTCCAACTGCTTCTTTGATGCGTATAACTTATCCTTCTGCCTATCCAGTGCTGCTTTTCTTTGTGCATGTTGTTCGACAACTTGTGAGCCGTCTTTAGATTTCGTTATGGAGGACATCTCCGTCTTGAGCGAGCTAAGGGTGGTCACAACACCTGTTAAGGCCTGGTTAACGTTGTCCAACTCCTGAGTAATCTTCTTCAGGGCCTCATCTCCTCTTAAAAAATCTGCAGCAGCAACCTTTTCATACTTGAAAGCAGAGAGTTTCAAACTCCGAGATTCGATATAACCACCTGTTATACCACCTCTCCGGCTGACTTGATCCCCATCCAACGTTACCGCGTCACATGCGTACTTTTTTGAAACATTTTCACCATCTGCAATGGAGGTCACAACAGCAGTATTTCCAAATAGTTCGGCAACAATGCCAGCAAACTTCGGATCACAAATTATATGGTCTGCCAAGCTGCTACACTCGACACCTTCACCGAACCGTGTCACCGTGCCCCTACACGTATCCATTGGGAAAAATGATATACGTCCAGGTTTCTTCCTGCTGTTCATATTCTCCAGCAAAATCGCACTAACTTCGAATGAATCAACAACAACGTTAAAGAGTGAATTACCAGCTGTCACTTCAACAGCTGTCTCGTAGCCGTTCGAGACGCCGATGAGCTCAATTAATTGGCCATGTACAGCATTTGTTAGCGATGGGTCGGCCAGCTCGTCCAGAACCTCTTTAAGAGACTGCAACCCTTGACGAACATCTGAGCGAATTACTTTTTCGAGTTGACTGCGGGCTTTGTTGTGATTCTCGCGTAGTGTCCGAACCGTCTGTACAAGGGCAGACTGTTCTCTCCAGAGGTCACCCTTTTTAACGCTCAGTGAATTCCTGAAGGCCATCGTCTCTTCGTACTTTGATTTAAGCTCCGTTATAACTGAATCTGATTTCTTTAATGATTCCTCCCAATTTTTCTGTTCAGTTTCCTCATCCTCAATTTGCTTTTCAACTTTCTGTATCTCACTACACGTAAACTTTAATTCATGTTTATAATTCTCTATGGTTTTTCTGTTTCTATTAGACTCTTCAGCAAGCCAGTTGTCCCGCTCTTGCTTGTTCTTGAAAAGCAATTGACGAGCCCGTCTCGCTTCAAGTGCCTTAAGTTTTCCTTCTATGGCGGACAGTTCCTCACTTTTCTGATCAACAGTAAGCTGCTCCCGTTGTATGATAGCAAGCTTCTTCTTCAAGCCAGCATTCGTCTCTGCTATCTGTTTGTTCAGTTCTCCAACCCTCTTCAGAACGTTCGTTTTCACACTCTCTGTTCTTTTCATCGTGTTGAGAGATGACATACAATTTAATTGCACAATCTCTTTTTCACGCATCAATGTGCCCCTTTTCGTATCCAGGTCCTGTAGCTCCCCCTCCAACCTCAAGATACGCTGATCGCAATTACGTATCTCCGATTCAGCTTCACTGATGATGGCTTTCGCTTCATCAATATCGTAATGATCCCTTCCGCTGCGGGACATGTAAGAGTTCCTCTCATCATCCAGCCTCCGAAGTTCTTCTCTTGCAGCGTTCAGGTCTGAGTTAAGGATACAGTACTGAACACACTTTCTTTTTTTGTCAATCTCTTGGAACGACATGAGTTCATCAGACTCAGACCGAAGCTCTTCAAGACGCTCCTCGAGTTGAGCAATAGACTCCCCGATTTTCTCGTGCTGCACCTCCGTTTCTTCCAAAATCTTCTCGCTCTCCTTTCGCCTTACTTCATAAACTCTCGTACCTGCCACATCTTTTATAAGTTGGAACCGTTCTTCATCACTCATGTTTGCCAAACTTGAAATTTGGCCTTGCTCAACAATATAGTAAGGGTTGGTTGACGAGAACCCAGCGCTTTCCAGCAGTTGCCGGATATCAGTGGCCGTGAACCGTTTGTCATTTACACGAAATTCGTCTTGCTTAAGGCCCAGTGTACGCCGTATACGCACTTCATTCACAGCAGATTTTCCCGGTATTACAAGACGACCATCAGAATTATCAAAAATAATTTCCACAAAGATGGGCAACGCAGGCCTCCCGGATCCAACGTGGAACAGATCCTTTCTCTCTACAGAAGAAAGGTTCATAAATTTCTCACAAAGAACAAACTGGATCGCAGCGAAGAAATTCGACTTGCCTGCTCCGTTTTTCCCAACGATCACGTTGTTTTTCGGCGAGAGCTCCTGCTCAAACGCTTGTTCTCGGTACGAGCGGAATCCGGAAATAAGAATATTTTTGATATACATAGTATCCTGTAAGTGGTCTAAGAAAGAGGGTAGTCAAAAAACAAAACAAACGGTAATGTTAAACAATCAGTTCAGGTTATTTCATGTTGGCAACCGTGCAGTCTAAGGGGGAAAGTACAAAGTCAGCGCAACAACATACACCACTCTCCTGATGTAGAAGCTTAGGATGTGGAACAAAAGACAACATTAAACAAAACAGTAATAAGAAGGTTATCTCATTGCTTGAAGGTAATTAACAAACGGTACCATTAAGCAGCAAAATGATAGTGAAGCTACCAAGGTGTAAGCAACGTCCGCGCATGGTTACCTGCTGTGGTGTGCTAGCAGGCGCGGCACACGGCCTTCCCCCCCGCCCCCCCCCCACACACACACACCACAGTTTAGCACGGTTTCATTAGACAAGCAGTTTGACTAAGGCAACAAAAGCATTAGTAAAGTAGCTTCCTCTAACGAGGGGAATGATCCGTCATTTACCATCCATACACATCTTTTCTACAATACTAAAAGGGGGAAAATGACGGCTACGAAGAAAATGAGGGGGAAATAAAAAACGATAGATCACGTGGCGCACCATACGCTACAACAATGACCGGCCAACAACTTACCGCGGATCTCGGCTCCACTTCTACTCGGGCTACAATAAAATATCAAGAGGCTGCCGCACCCATCAAGACCGGCAAAGATATGTTTTGATTCAACCAGTTCCGCAAACAGAACCGTCACTTCTGCATCGGGTGGGGAATATACTTCCACGCAAAAGAAGAGAGTAACCCTAATACCCGACAATTCACTTGTTACCTCTATCCGATCTTAAAAGGGGGCGGCGAGGCCATCTCAACACGACACGGTACAGATTCCGTGAAGGGACCCAGATAGACGGGAGCTCCACAAACACCACCGACCATCGTCGCCCCTAAGTGCAGGATCCACATCACATTTGCACCGACATGAATCCGTAACACAACATTTTAAAAAAAAGGGGGCATCGAACATACCGTCATCGAAAGGAGCCACAATGAAAATAGTTGTGTAAGATTCCTCGTGCAGATGAAAACCGGATACACCCACACCGCCCGGTTGCAGAGCTGATCGTACCACACAGCAGTGCTCGCTAGAAAGCTCGAGAATATTTAAAACGGAGGGAGTCACAAGAGGGTCTTCGGCACGGTGGAGGCCACCAAAGGACGGTGCGAAAATGTGCGAGGGATGTGTCGCAATGACACGGAGTCCGAAATGGAGGGCCACCCGCAAACGTCATTATGTCGAACTCAAGTCCAGCAGCACCACGGATGGTAACAGACTCCACTTCTAATGTCACCGATGGGTATTGCCTTGCAGGAGCAAATCTAAACGGGTGTGCTACCGCAGAGCGTGCGTCGAGGGCCGTTTCGGATGCATGTTAAAACTCTCAGCCCCTCTAAAGAGCTGCAAAAACGCATTATTACACATGCACGCACGCACACACAGCTCACGAGAGGGAACCGAGGAGAGGAGACGCCCTACAGGAGATGGCTGCGCAGGGGGAAAACAAGATATATGAAGAATGAGGGTGGTCACAAAACCTTGAGGGGTAATACCCTTCCTACGAGGCGCTGTTACACTCGTCAAAAAGGGAAATATGTTGGGGCCAACTGTGGCAATGAAAGGGTTTGTATACCAAGTGCACAGGCTGTTGTGGGGGAGATCCGCTTTGAAAGATACCACCACGTATGGAGAAGCAGCGTCTTTAATTAGCTA
>NW_027123117.1:0-14643 GCF_001457755.1 Trypanosoma equiperdum | reverse complement strand
GGGGGGGGGGGGAATGGAGACTGCGAAAACATTAAGCCTTTCGAGGAGTCGGAGAGGGCAACGCAAAAAAAAAAAAAAGAACTGGCCGAGAGGCTGGGAGGGCGTGGTGGCAATGCGTTCTGGGCGGTGAACTATACGCTCGAGCCCTAAGGGGAGGGGGAGGGCTAAATTTCAAGAGGAAGCGCCCGAGAAAGAGAGCTAACAGGTAAAAGAATATGATCGATAGGACGCTTCCGCCGGGTAAATGAAGTCAGAGGACGCTTCAGTGGCCACACCGTCCTACAGGGGCCGAGGAGCGGGAGCCCAACAAGCAGGTGCGGCGCAACGTGTGTAGGGGTTCACTGCCAGGAGTCTTTCAGCCGCCTTTTAATCTGCCTAGTTGTGGGAGCGGCACGTGCGCGTGCAGTTACGCTGAAGGAAAGTGGGGCTGTACACGAAAATGGGACGCGCACGTGCCGGTAGCCGGACAAGTGTGGTTGAGAGGACAGAGAGGTTGCTGATGGCTAGTTCGGTTGTGAACTATCGTGTCCAAATTCGCTGATACTGAATTAAGGGCTGTCTGGTGTGCTAGGAGGGATTGTGCGTTGCAAAAGTCTGGCGCATTGGGTAAATAGACGGGGGGAGGTCAGTCTGCGCCTTGTGAGAAGACGTAGCATTGTTGGGTAACTTATGCACGTATATGTCTATCTGCTGGTAGTTGCGGTGGCGCTACATGTACACTACGGTGACACTTACAAGCTCATTGGATCGTGAACGAGGTGCGTTTTTTTTATTGTCACCTTTCTAGTTGAAAACTGTAAGGTAATTCTCCCGCTGGTGGAGAGATTCCATCGGTAATATCCTTCGGCAATCTCTTTCGCGTGGCACCGCCACTGAGGCAGCCTTTACCCCCCCCCCCCTATTATGTAAAAAAAAAGAGACTGGGGTGTACCTCGACCAGTTTACCGAGTACAGAGATTGGTGAAGAAATTGCTGCACTACCGTACTGCTTGCCCCGTGTTAGCACACGTGATGCCACCGAGATGTGTTTGCGACAAAGTGTAAGCCAAAATTTTTTTTTTTTTGGCACAGCACACTGTAAATTATGAATAAACGTTGATGGTATATTTAATAGTGTGTATATGGGATATTCTAGTGCAACTGCATTGTAATTGGTGGTCTGTCGGGAATACTGAAGGTCGCTAAAGTGGAGATCAGAGTTTTTTTTTACCTTTGTGCTTCACCTTACCCACGTGATCAGCGAGTTTAGGTGCGTACCAACGTCTTTACTACTTTGCTTACACCATATCCCATGTCATCTATTCAGAAACCTCTTGTTTTTTGACTATTGTATATTAACATGGTGGACGACAGCTTTATGGGATACAACCTACATATACGACTACAAAAAATACGCCACATATTTTTAGGAATTTCCTGTTACTTGCGCATATCGTGCAAATAAACTTTGTTACAAAGGTGCGCACTGCGCTCTCTCACTGGGTTGTATGCAGGCTTACTTGGTGGGCAACCATCTTCTGTTTACTTGGGGGTAAAGCAAGCTTTCACCTTCGCACATGTGTGCACTCGCGTGACATGCCAAAAATTGTAACACCAAATGTCATATTGGGTATGCTTTTTAGATGTGCTTATGCCACCCCAGGGTGTGCGTGTGTGTGTCCGGTAGAGGGGCGATGTGGGTATGAGGATCGTCTTTGCCATTCTGGAGATAGGTATCTTCAAGTATATACGTACGTAGGTATATATTTACTGCTTTGCTGCTGCTTTGGCGGGTTGGTGACAGTATAGACCAGCTCTGAATGGTGTTTCAGCCCTGCGTCCACGTAATATTAGCTTCTTTGTTTTTGTGTGTCGTCTCACCGATAACTGTATTTGCTTTCTCCATGCGTATGCTAAACCTCTCCATCCCCATGATCTGTTGTCGATATTCGGTCTCCAAGTTCCTTTTTGTTGCCGGACCTTCATTTTATTGTTTGGTTCATTAGACTTCCTCAGCTGTTGGTTCTAGTTTCGTGCCATGTGCGAGTAATAAGCTATCTCTATTTCCCCATTAGTTTCAATTGTGTGCTTTATGTTCTGAAATTGGTATCAGTAGTAAAATTGGTAGAAGCTTTTTGTCCTCTTAACATGGAGAGCGTGTCGCTTATCCAACTTATGTTGCAGGAAGAAGGCGCTTTCTTCCACCCTTCCATCGGCGTACTGCCAATCCACCAAATGGGTGGTGGACACGGCGTTATTGCCACGGAAAATTTGCCGTCGAACACAGTGATAGTAAAGATTCCAGAGTCATCTATGATTACCGCCCAGAAGGCTCGAAATCATCTTAATTTTTGGATTTCTCAGCAGAAGCAAGAGCGTCTCGGTTGGACCCCCTTCGATGGGAGGTCGAGAAGGGAGACATCTGTGGATATCCTAGGGGATTTAGACCAAATGTTATCACCAGGCTCCATGATTATCTTCTCTTTGCTCGTTGCCGCAGGGCAATGTGGTCGGTTTAGTAACAATGCTTTCCATAAAAAAGCTGGTAGTGCCTCTGAAGTTACGTTTACAGTGTCCACTGGAGGCGGAAATGCAGATTTAGGGCCATTTTTCATACACCGTTGGATGAGAACGTGGCTATTGTCCCTACCAACCAAGTACGATAACCTCCTTGAGTTGTTGGAACACACGCACCTGGACAGTACTTGTGTGGGCGTCGCAAGGTCACATGACTGTGAAGGGGGTGGTGCGTGTCTTCGTAACTTTCTGTGTTTTGAGAGGCACAGAAGAAAGGTGCTGGAAGAACGGATGCAGCTAGAAAAAGAGTTCAATATCGTGATGTCAATTCTTTCGCTGCATCTTCCCTTGGTGCAACCTTCTGGTGGCTGCACGATGTCGTGTGCAACACCGTTTACAATGCAACAGTTTATTTGGGCTTATAACACCCTCATGAGCCGTGGGTTTTCTTACGATCCTGAGGTTTGGGCTGTCATTCCATGGGTCGATTATTTCAATCATTCACTAACAAATAATGCCACTATGAGATTTGACAGATGTATGGGCGCGTACATATTTGTGACGACAGCTCCTGTATCGAAGGGAGATCAGGTATTTCTGCAATATGGTTCGTACACAGATGCGGAGCTTGTTCTGTGGTACGGTTTCATCACGACTCCTTCACTTTTACCAAAATTTTCGAGTAATGATGATATACGAAGTCGCATGAGCTTGCTCCGAAAGGTTCTTTTGGAGCATCTACGACACGAGGAGGTGGGAAATTTGGGCTCTGAACGCGACGCATGGCTGTCGAGTCTGAATACTGCACTCGGTCATTGTTTTTCACCTTGGGCTAAAGCGGATGGCTCTTATCCACCTTCAAAGAAAGGCGCGTCGTGGCTTGAGTCCTTGTTTACCTCGTATAAGGATGCGGTTGCGGGGCACAAAGCTTTTGATGTATCTGGCAACGTACATACGGCAGTGAAGGCGGCCGATGAATTATGTAGGGTCCTTACCCGAGGAACCGTAGTTTGGGACCACCGGCGCCTAACCGAACCCGGATGCACTGTTGGTGTTTGGGCCCCGTCCAACTCAATGCTGTCGTTACTGAAATATGTAAGTCGAGTATGTCGGAAGTTTAGCCCAGACACTTGTCTTGTTCCTACCGCTGTGTTGAGGGCTATTTGTTGGGCAGAGCTTGTTTGTAACGGCATCGTAGGCGAATTTGACTGTCCAGTGGATGCGTTACTATGCCCTTTCGGACCGAAGAATGAAATGGTACCCCTCTCTGAAGGGCACGTAGGCAACATGGCCCGACAAGTTTCTGTGGATGCGGCCTATCTGTTGTACTTTCTGGCGGTGGAAGCAACCGAAGATGAGTTGCGTGTTTATTTCCTACATGACTGCGTTTAGCGCTAATCCATTTGAACTGCTTGACTTAACCTAGCCAGCAGTGTGTGCATGTATTTTCTCCCATCGACATTGTGAACCTCTTCATAAACTTTGGTTGCATTGTTTCGCTTCAATGCTCATGCGACGGAATGAAACGAAATGAGCAGTAGGGGGACGTTGTGAGGTCACGTTGCATAACTGTCGGGTAAAAATTGATCAATTAGTGGAGTGATCCCGCTGGATTCGCTGTGACCCGCGCTCTGTACCAGTTGCAGAGGCGACGACGGCATGATACGCATTTGGTGAGTTGTCAGACCAACAAAGGCTACCTTTGCCCTATTAAAAAGGAAAATGAATGTATCCTACCACAAATTTTCAGACGTTGGATTTTTTAGGACATAAATTCCAATGTGAGGCGTATTGTCGCCTACGTTGAAGATTTCTGTGAAGATGGTCTAACGATGCGACGTGTCTGATGCGTATTGAGATTTGTAAGTGGACGTAGCGGAGAAAATTGCGACCCTTGTCTTTGGTGCGTGTATAGCGCTCTCGTGATTGCGGAGGCCAAATGGAATTCAGACTTAAAATGCGTCCGGTTGATAATTGAGGTAAATTTCAATTCCTGTGAACATTTCGTCGCTGAAACGGGGCGCAAGATTTAGGCAGTAGTAGCGGTCGAAAATGATTGTGTACTTGATGATGCGTCACATTAGTGTCAAAATAACCACTGTCCAGCTGTTGGTTGAGTTGGCTGAACCTGAGGTCTGCATCACCACTGGTACACCTGGGTCAGCGCATGCTACATAAAAATGCACGTGTACGCGTGTGACTGAAAATGTACAGAACTTTTTTGGGGGTTTCCCGTTAACTTCTACACGCATGTTTTCTTTCCCTTTGTCGATAAAACTTTCCATTTCTTTCCTTAAAGAACACTAGGCATAGGGTGTTCGTAAATACCTTTTACACCCGCCTATCGTTTTAACGCCAACATGCAAGATAACTATGTGTGATTGTGGTGTTGAGCATAATTAAAAATATTATTGTGATTTGCTCTTCTGATGTATAGAGGTATTGGTTTTGCCACTACTGTATCTGTGCTTATGTATATGTCCTACTTCTGTAGCAGTTTCTCCATTTTCATTTCCTTTTATATTGATGATGGTGATGTAAATAGTGTCTCAAACATTCCCGAACGAGGCCAGGCTTGTATACTGTTTTCACTAATTTCCATCAGTTTCGGTACCGACAAGACGCACACTTTTATATACGTGTGTAGTATCGTGCAATTTGTTAATGACTGATGTGGCAGAGGGACACCAATCCTATGCGAATGCGTTCATCTCAGAGGGCGATAGAACGAGCGCAGTGCGATATCTTGACCTTTTCCTTCGGCTTTATGAGGAATACTGTGACGTTGCTGAAGTAGAGGCGAACTCCCGCGTATTGCAAGCCGCCACGGTTATGCAGAGCAACTCCCATGCACCGGACTTGTTATCATACGTTGTCTCTGCTGCAGCACTTGGAATAGGTGGCACACGTGCGCTCGCACCTGCCCTTGCTTCTCTCCCACTTAAGGTTCTTAATCTTAGTGAATGTTACCTTGGTGACGCAGGGTTGCGTGTGCTTGCGGAGACACTGGGTGCAAGTTCCCACTCCACTGGTGGTCTACGCGTGCTTGAACTCCGCGGAATCAGTGCCAGTGACGGGTCTTCGGTTGCGTTGCTGGTAACGGCGCTGCGTTCTCTTCAGTTACTTGATGTATCAAGCAACCGCTTTGGTACTCGCCCCCCAGGGTTTGCACTTCTGTGCGCTGCTATGGGATATCACCCGGCTCTTCGGGAGGTTCACATCGCTGACAACATGGTAAGTGGCTGTTGTGAGTCGTGTGTGGGCGCCATAGCGGAATGGCTCGTGAAGGCAAGTCGGGCTTGCATGCTTCAGCACGTTGATTTGCGTTTCAATACCCTAGGGTTATACCGGAGAGGACTTTACAATACTGTGGTTGATGGAAAAGAAGTGCAGTGTACGCTTTACGGTTTTTACCCGCTTGTGGACGCACTGTTACTCAACAACTCTATAGAAGTACTTGAGGTAGGCAACAATGGTTTTCCTCCCGGCGTATTGGATGCTATAGAAGCGAAACTCGCTGTTAACAAGCGGACAAAGAAGGCTCTACAGGAGTACTACACCAATCATATAGATAGATGATGCGTGATAAGAAATGAGCTTTGGAGAACGTGGTGACATGTGAATTTACAATACTATTTTTATTGGGGGTTTGCACTATGCCTTACCTTGTATATTAATAAAAAGGTTGTGGTGGTAAACGCAACGAGACACGCTTCAAATCGTTCCCATTCCCTACCTCTCCCTTCACGCATTTAGTCCTCCGTTACGCGTTCCATGTAGTGAAAGTTTTCAGCGCTTACTTCTGTGGTGTTGTGCGGTGGCAGTCAACTCTCAGAGATCAGTTCCTTTTTATTCCTTTCCTCAAATAAGAGGATGAGTTCTACAAAGGATGGATCTCAAATTTCTAGTAGCACTGGTCTCAATGTAGTACTCACACCCATCAAAGTGGCGGAATTAGTTCGGCAACTGGCGGAGGCGCAGTACGAGTCAAAGGTGTTGAGGCATCGGATTGAGTCGCACCATCGCGAAAGCGACTTTTTCCAACACGGCACGATTAATCAGCACGATGGAGGAAGCACTGGCAGTCTTGCCGTGGAAAACGAGCATTTGTATACTTCTAATGGGATGGGCGACACCGTCAGTATTAATTATACTACACGACACCAGAATGAGTGTTCGGAGGGAGCAAATGTAACGAAAGATATGTCGGGGTCGATTTTCGCCTGTGGTGAGCACCAGTCATGCCCACCGGAGTGCTGCAGTACCAAGCCACCGTCCACATGTCGTCCAGCTGTCGGCGCCGATGAGAAATTGACAGTTGCACGGGAGGGGGTCAATGCCACCTGTAGCGACGCTTCGACTAACCACTGGAAGAAGAAATATGCCCGACTGAAGCACTTTCACGACAAAACAATGACTGAAAGTGATGCACAGCTTCGGGAGGTGCAACAGCTTGTGTTTCGGATAAGTGAGGAGCAGGAAGCTTTATATCACCGCCACGAAATTCGTATTCTTCAGCAAAAATTAGAGCATGAACGCAGTCACAGGCTTCTCCTTGAAACTAATATGAAATCTCTCAAAGAGGAGGCTGCTAAATGGAAGGAGCGTTACCTAAATTTTGTCGAAGAACCGGCGGTGCATTGGTTTCGAACGGTAGCAGGGGACGTCCGAGTCTCCGCCAAGTATGGGTGTGCGCTAGGGAACGAGAAGCAACAACAAGTAGTAGACGGTTTAAATGAGACAAATTACACCTCCAAGTCACACGATAGCATTGCCGTTCCTGCAGTGGATGTCTGCACGATGCCTCGTCGCTACCCCATTGCGCAGCATCGCGGGTGTGTCAGTGCCACTCTTTTGAATGTGGGGGGCGACTCGATAGATCAAGGGGAGCATCACTTCATTCAGCAACCGCCTTACTCTTTTGAAGGGAAAATAGGTGCACACACCGAAACAGTTGGTGGTCACGAGTTGTGTCTTAGGATGCACGGTAGCCAACGTTCTGTAGGCGTACAAGTGAGCTGTGGAATGGCGACGGCCGAAACCCAAACCGAACCAGGTTCCCCGTCTGCTGTCCCCTTAAGGAGATTGTGTGGCGACAGTCTGCGCACGAATTGCGAGGCAGCATGTTCGCGACTTGATTTATGGGCCACTGACCCTTCTGGTGTCGTCACTCCAACATTTACCCCGACCGGGACTGTGCCTTTGCTGACTTCCACACATCATATACCCCACAACTCACGGGTTCCGCCTGCCGTACCCGTTGAAGCAGGTGCTAACCCTGTTGGCCGCACATGCTGCTTGCCAATGTGTCATATTCGAAGTAAGGGCAATTCTTCACCTGCTCCCGATCAGTCGGTCGCTCTCCCGATGACCAGCAGACAGTTGCCTACCGTACCTATTTCCGTTGAAGAGGACAATTGTGCAAGCGATGACGCTCATTCGTACCGAAAGTGTTTGGAGGAAAACATAGCTCGGCATGGTCAATTAGTGCAAGCCGTCGCTAAGCTTCAGCAGCAGGTACAACTTGCGGTTAAGAAACCTTAGCGCTCATAAAGCGGCTTCCAGTTTCGCACATGTGCAAAATGTGCAGTCGTATGCCCATCTGCAAGAAGTTGCCTATCTTCGTTCCCCCCATAAGCGCTCCTCGACGAAATTTTGGGATGCTGACAAGGATGTCAAGGAAGGGTTAGGGCCCGCCTGTTTTCGCTCCTGGGCGGCTGGTGCCTCAAGGCTCAGCCTTCTTGTTCTCTTCCCTTTGTTTATAGATAGAGAAAGTCACAAGCTTTTGTGTACCCCGTTTTGACTGGCTGCCGCTGTGTTGTTACGGTAAACGCTGCCTACCTCCCTCTGCGATTAACTGATGACTTTGGGGGATCTGTTTAATGGGAAACAAGAACAGAAGTTCATCTGCCCCCGGCGTGGTAGAAAGGGGGTTTCCTCCCTTTTGACAACTTGTCAACAGCTTACATTGTTTATTTGTGTGATTATTGGATAATCTGGTGGGCTGGCTTGACATAGCTGGAGAAGGCACATATTCCGAAGCGTTTGCAGTTTCATGCAAAACTTCATGTGATTTATGCTACGATTCCGCTTTGACGCTGCATTTTTTTTCTTCGTTCTTCACCATTTACGCGCGAAGGGGAGTCTAACATTGCAAAAAGGACATTGTCCACGATGCAAATGAGAGTAGAGTCTCCACATAATCAACGGACCAGCTTTCACAAAAGTGCTGTTGCGGACAGTGCAACATCGAGCAGCCGTAATGACGTCACAACAACCTCTAACGATTCTTTTTTTACCGCTCAGCACACCGGGGTCGACGTCCTACATCGAACGGCAGCAGCTGCGCAAGAAACCACTACCGCAGACGATGGTTTACCCTTTGGTAACTTCCTCTTTGACAGTATGCAAAGCAGTGGTATCGTCCAACCTTCCGGAAGTAACACCAGCGGTGGCGAGGGGGATGTCGCTCAGCCCGCGTTGTTTGATGGGTTTTGCTTCGATTATCTTTGTAGTAGCGATGATGCGTGGCCTACAGGAGGCGTGGCACCAAGCGATGGACCAGCGCGGAGCGTGGAAGCGGCCGAAGAGGTAGACGGGGTGAACCCCTTTCGCTTTCTCTCACCCAGCGACACCGCAGCTTTACGTGCTGAAAGCCTATGCGTGGATTTCACCTTTGATTCTACTTCAGACGAACTCAAAGCGTCTTGTGTTGCTATTCCGACAGAGACATCGACACTACTAGCGGCTGAGCCTCCACATGCTCAGGGGGAAAGTGCGACAGCGGTGGACCTGGAGGTAATTGATCCAAGTCCATCAGAGGAGTGCGATCCTGCACCCGCAGTGGCGCCACAGTGCTCCACCCAGTTTCTTGACAATGGTGGCAATAGCCGCAATGATGATTTTTGTATCTCCAGAAACTCATCGGGCTGCATGGATCCTACGGATCTCAGACTTGACACGAGGGGCGACCAGACACCGTTTCCACTTGGATCAAAAGCGAAATCTGGGCCAGGTGCAAGCGGCACAAACACGGCGGCGTCACGGGTGTCCCGAGAAGGAGTCGAAGAGTTACTGCTCCGCGCTCAGTGTATTCTTAACAGGGAGATTACAGAACAAGCAGCGTCAACTTCATCACATGCAACTAATATCGGCAGCGCTCCCATGGCCGGTGCTCTGCAGGGGGATCCTGACCCTAAGGGGACTTCAGACGCGATGTTTAGTGCTCAAGTTTCGCACTGGCTGCGTCGTGGGGAAGAGCTTCATGAATGTGCACTTACGACTATATCGGAGTTACAACTCCGACTAACACACGCCATGCAAATGTTCGGAGCTCACACCAGTTTGTCGTCGACCCTGAGCCCCCAGTATGCCAATACGCCCGTTGTTCTCACTCTACCGCTTGTTCTTCCCCTAATGAGGTCCCTTTCGGAAGACCAGTAACACAATAGTGCGGGATAGTGCCGTTATTTTCAACAGATTATATGTGGTGATGTCTCATCTGTTATGAGTAATTTTTTCTTGTGAACTGTCTTTTTTTTCACATTTTTTTCCCAACTACCTCATTATTTTTTACTTCACAGTTTGCTCTCCGTTTTCCTTTTTGATACACGTTATACTTTTAAAACACATATGCGTGCATACGGTTTTGTTTTAACAAGAACTGTCGCCCTACCGTGTCGGTGAGGAGCGAGGGGTTGATGTGTTATGATTGTGGGCAGTGCATGTTTTGGCTCCCCTCAGACGACACATAAGGGTTTTTTCTTACATTCTCTTTCTGCCACCACTTTTTTTTTCCATTTATCGCAAGTGCGTTCGCACCTTTTCCCGAGAACAGTTGCTGACATAAAGTTACCAGGAGCATCCCAGTTACTACAGACTGAACGCGATGAATAGCGTATCGTGCCAGATCGACAGGCTTTTGCAGGTACTCAGCAAGTTGGACCTTCAACACACGCTGCCTCATGATGAGGCTCACCAACTGCTGCTGTCGCTGGCCAATACGACAGCCATTGTCCGCAGGGCAGTAGAATGGCAGAAGCGCGGGCAAGCAAATGAATGTCTCCGTCCCCTGGGAGCAGACGACGCAGAAGATAAAGAGAACCAGAGTACTCCGTTAGATCATAGAAAGGGGGAACAGCAGTTGAGGGGAGGAGCCGATTTGGTTACGAGGGCACCGGCATCGCCAGCGACGGAACATGTGATGGGGGACCCCATTGCTGATTGGAAGCGGGAGACGATCAGCAGCATTGCCAAATGCAGCGATGTGCCCGTGGAGGAACTCCGCAGTTACAACCCAAAACTATCTGTTTATGCCGATGATGAGATTTTGCCGGCAAATACATATATTAGAATTAAAAAAAGCCCAAGTACGCAACGTGCGGTAGAGGACGAAGAGGTGGCAGCAATGTATCAGCGCGGTGAGGAGGTTTTCCTCGGGATAGACGACGTTGGTGTTACAGAGTGTCCGTTACCGCTTGCCCCGCTGCCAAGCACTCAGGGGGAGAGTTCTCGCAGTGTGGGAGTGGCTGGCTTATCCGAACCGCGAGATGAAAGCAACCCGCGAAGTGTTGTGGGGGTGAGAGGTGGTAGCAACACACGAGGGTCAATGATGATGCTGCCTTCGCCATCGCCTGTTCGCTACAGCGCCCCTTTCAGAGAGCAGAGCATTGGAACAGATTGCGATGAATGGGAGGGACGGCAAGTTGAGCCCCCAGAATCTAGAGGGTTAATGCCTGTCGCCACAGGAGTGGGTGCTGCAACAAACGCGTTTCGCCGCAGCGGCTCGTATTCGCATGCAGGTTACTCACCTGCATCGCCGATGCTTGCGGCGCGTGGATCCCTTGGAGAAGCCGGTGAAATACACGGACAGGGCAAGACGTGCTGGCTTGAGAACGCGATTGCTGTAACCGGATTGTCCTCCGTCGTTGTTCCACCGTCGCTTCTCTCTCAAGTCAAGGCGAGCATGCCTCCACTTGCAAATTTCCCTCCCGCACCGACTGTAGACGAGACCGGTATCATTAATGATGTACAGAGCAACGACCGTTCATCATCTTCGGATGCACCAAACCTAATTGATGATACTGTTCCTCAGTGTGAGCCAAAGGTTGATACTTCCGCCTCCGGTGGGGCTCTGGAACCAGCACAACAATGTGAAAGCGTCAGTAACAACAAATTGGGGCAGCCTCGTGGCCCTACCGGAGCAGCCACTGTTGAAGAAGCAGGTGAGCGTGACGGGCCAGATGCCGAAAGGACGCCCAGTTTTGCCGCAGAAAAAACACCCAGCTTTACCGCGGAAAAGAGTGACTATATTACAAGTAGCCGCGATCACTCTGTTAGCGGATGTGAGCTTGAAACACTCCATTCCATAGCTGCAGAACGAAACATAGCGGTAGGTCGCATTATAGAATGGAACCCACACCTGAGTCGTTACGGAGTGGATGATCCCTTGCCACCAAATCTTCCTATAGTGTTGCCGATGCCAGTGGAGCAGGTTTTGTGAAGGACTGTTAAACACCTTTAGCAGTTCTTCGACGGGTTTAGAGATAATTGAATGCCGATTCCAGAGATAAATTCGGCAGGAACCAATATATGAATATACACTTTTAAATAGATTTGTGGATATGCGATTGTGATGTCCTTTAAAGAACCGATAGAGAGAGTTCCGTGGAGGACAATTTGTTTGGGACTTGGATTGCCCGATGTGGTTGTGATTCTTCGACTGGTTTTGGTTCGTTTCCGTTCGTATGTTTTTATTGTTGTAGCAGGTGCCGTAGTTTTGAGATGTTAGTATTATTTTTTTGCTTTAGTTGTCTTTTTGTTTTTTTGAGCAAACATATTTTTTGGCAAGGGAGCTATCCAGTCTAGGTCAATTAAGTGTAAGTCTACAATTAGGCAGAAGGTAGGCAGCAGCGCGGTATAGTACAGGTCCACCACGACTGTTGCACAGGAGAGAGCGACAGAACCAAAGCTTTAGCGCGCAGAGTTCTGATTAGGGGGGGGGGTACCTCGACCGGGCGCCGCACTGAGAGGTGACAGAGGGATCAGAACGAGCAAGATTGTCATTGCTGCTTCATTAACCTTTTTCATACTTGATGGAGTCGAATGTGTCCGATACTTCGTTGGTGGGTGTACCATTGCTCCCACTCATCCTCCGGAAGGACAACAGCCTTCTGCTCGCTTTGTTCTCCGAGAAGAAACAAGAGTTGATTGAGATCGAAAGCAGTTCCATGACAGGTGATTATCGTGAGTGCGAAGTGTGCTTTAACCCTGCTCGCTCCACCGCGTTTGCCCACGCCACTGCGACTCACGTGCGCTACAGCGAGGTGGTACCCGTGGGGAAATCAGTCAATGATGTCACTCCATCGGAAAACCATTCGTGGCAGCTGAATCTTATCTTTGAAGTGGAAGAACGAAACACAGTGGCGCTGTCCTTCTCCGCCACCGGCGCAGTGCTTGTTACATACTCTGTGATGGACAGCAAGCGACCGGAGGGGAATATGGCGCTCTACAATGCTGCCACGGGGCAACTTTTGCGTCGCTGTATGCAAGCCCGCTGGCCGGGGATGGTCTGGACCCAACAGGATCTGTACTGCGTCCGACCAGTACAGGGGTGCCTTCACGTGTTGAATGGTAACCTGCTCAATGAGGACGCGGCCGCACTTTCCAAGTTGGACCTACAACTACCTCAGGATAAAGAGATTGAGCTGTCAATGTGCCCCAGCAGCATGCCCATTCTTGCTTTGTTCAAACCGTTTCACAAACAAACTCAGGGAACCCTCTTTATATACAGACTGCCTAATTTGGGGGACGGAGCAATGTTTCAGGCAACATTCGGCCGGGCGGAGTCAGCAACGTTGTTGTGGAGTGGTTCGGGAAATCATCTGGCAGTGCTCGTGAAGTCTGAGAGAGACGCAAGCGGGAAAAGCTACTATGGTACGGTGTTACTTTATCTCGTTGACGTAGGCGGGCGGAAGATAAAACAGATAAAGTTCCCTAGCGGGGAATCAGTTCATGATTGTCAATGGAGCCCGACAGTTGACGAGCTTATGGTCGTGCACGGCAAGATGCCCGTCAACAAGACAACACTATACGACAAGGCGGGTGTTGCGCTGATGACATTTGGTGAAGCACCAAGGAATGTTATTTTGTGGTCACCGAATGGCCGTTTCTGCACTCTCGGTGGAACGGGGAACCTTGCAGGAGATTTTGTCTTCTTCGATGTTCGGCCTCCATCAAGTGGGAGCAACGGACGTGGCCCCGCCGAAACGACTTCCACCGTAGCCGTATCGACGGGTGAGTTCAATCACAAGTGCAGTGTACAACTTTGGGCACCAGACTCACACATCTTTCTCTGTGCTATAATATTTACTCGTTTGAGAATCGATAACAAACTTGTTTTTTATAAAAATAACGGGGAACAGCTTTTGACTCAGAAGTACCCAATTCTTTATGGAGCTCACTGGGTCCAGACCCAACAGACGCATTTGTATCCGATGCGGTCAGCCTCACCACGGAAAACGGAGGCTCAGGCGAAACCGCAACCATACAGACCTCCTCATGCCAGTGCCGCTGCATCAACTCTATTGAGGCGGCCAGACTCGTCAACACCAAAGCAAGCCAAGCCAGCTGGCCCTCCCGGAGCGACCGTCGTAGTGCAGAAGAAGAAACGGAGGTAGACTTAAGTGAATTTTGTCAGTATACGTGTGTCTCTCTGTCTCTGTGTGTGTGTGACAGTGTTTGTTGCAGCCTACGGAATGTCGTGTTCTTATCCCTTTCATAAAATTTGGTTGAGGTAAAACTTTTGACCTCTGTCTCCTAAAATTGTGCGTAACAAGAACTGCGCGAGACATACACAGAACGGATTCCCACAGTTAAAAATTCCTTTCTCGTTGAACCCTTTCGCTCTTAAATGCTAACATTATTATCTTCTCTCTTTTTTCTATTTTTTAAATTTTTGTTAGTTGCGTTGAGCTTAGTAGGAGTTCGTCGTTACACGGAGAGACGTGCGTTGCCATTTTTTTTTTTGTTTTGAAGAAATATAATTATTTAAAAAAAACTCGGGCACCTTTTGAAATAAACATCCGTTGGTACAATGAGACGGTTTGTGCCACATCACATGCTGGTTACACGGAGTTTATGGCACTC
>NW_027123726.1:0-1429 GCF_001457755.1 Trypanosoma equiperdum | reverse complement strand
ACTCTTTTAAAAATTTGTTATAGAAGAAAACAGTTAAGCAACAGAAGATCCTTGATTACAGTGTAAATAATAAATGCCTCCTCTTGGAATTTGCACTGTTTTTTCTCTGCGTTCCAATCACACTTTTTCGTGTCACAATCTTTCTCTTCAGTGGCTGCGCACTCCTCTTTTTTATCCCCATCTTTATTTTCTCCTGCTTTGTCTGTTGGGCCTGGTTTGGTTTCTGTGGATTCAGTTTTAGTTCCTGCGGATGCCTGACCGTTTTTTGTAGTGGCTAGTAGAGCAGCGATTGCCAAAACTACTTTGTCGTCATCTCCGCTTATAGTTTTGGGTTCACCTGTAACTTCTGTGCCACCAAAATTTGCCGTTATCTTTTCCTCGGTCATATTTTTCCATAGTCCATTTCGGAAGCTGTCTTTACCGGCGTTGTAAGTAGTTTTGATTTCATTTCCTAGAGTTTTCTTCTGCTCCGGCGTTAGTTTGCTGTAGTCTTCTGTTACATGTCCTGTAGCTATGAAATGCTGTTGTTTTTGAAGATCTGAAGCTGCAGCTGGTTCGAATGCCGCTGTTTCCGTCGTTGTGTCCTCGCAGTATTTTTCTGCCTTCCATTGGTTTAGGGCTTTTGCTATATCCGCTTTTAGTGTTTTCATTTCGGTTGCCTGTTGTCCTGCGCTTACTGACTGCGGGTCGCCGCTGTTTGAGGAGCCTTCTGGGATGGTTATGTCGGCGTCGCCTGCTGTTTCTAGAAGGATTTTTTGGGCTATGGTGATCTTGAAGTCAGCGACGTTGCTGTTGGTGTTGCGGCATGTAGCGCCGTCCGTGCATTTTAGGCCGCAGGTGTGCGTCGGGTTTGGTCCCGTTGTTTTCTGCTGCAGTTTATAGGTTTTGATGGCTTTCACAGCTGCTGTGTTGACGCCACTTTCGGCTGTTCTTGCCGCTGTTGCCAAAGTGTTTTTTGCAAGCTGTATCTGCGAAGTTTGTTAATTCCGTCGCGTGATATACCTTGTGATTGTTTGCCGCGTTGTTGCTGTGTGCTTTCCCAGCGCCGACTGCGGTCGTCTCTAGGTTAGTTAGCTTGGTTAGGCCCAGATGGATGCCGGCTAACGTTCCAAGTTTGCGTTGCATGTCGCTGCCTTTGGCTATGCAGGTAGTCGGCTTCGTCTGCAAACCATCCATTCTCGCTACCGCAATGGCCATCGGTATCGCCGCTTGCGCACGCATTGAGTTATCCGTGTTTTGTGCAGCTGTGAAAAGGATTGCCGACTTGAGTTCTTGCATTGCTGAGCTTTGTCTCCTCGCGAGAGTATCTATTTTGTTTCTTACCTCCCTAGAGGCAGCTAGTAGGTATATCGCGGAGGCGCACGCGGTTATTTGATTGTTTTCCTGTGTTGATTTTGCTGTTGCCGTTATTTGCAGGGTCAGAAGAGCT
>NW_027123650.1:845-1263 GCF_001457755.1 Trypanosoma equiperdum | reverse complement strand
ACAGGTATGCGAAAAAATTAAATTAATCAAGAATGATAAAACTGGACGAATGTGCAGGAGGCGGTGAATGATTGATACGCAACGCTTGAGAAATTTATGATTAATTAGTGGAAGTAACTTGTTGGAAAGGGCGCCTCTATTGCGCATTACCTTATTTTTTATTTTTCTCTTTGATTACCTTAACACATTTGATTAAACCACGAATGCATAATTGCTGTTAACAGTGCTAGCCCTAATCCTAGCCACAAAACGCAATAATGGTGAATCGTAACTGGGAGAGGCTGGTAGATGCATTGCGAGCGCTTTTTTATTTGTGAAGTTTATTTTGCCATAAAATTATAATATGCATCGCCGTTGCGGAGCTGAAAGCGGATGTTCTCTCCTCTCATCTCATTCTACATCCCGCCATTGAGCTTTG
>NW_027123650.1:0-835 GCF_001457755.1 Trypanosoma equiperdum | reverse complement strand
TTAATATAAGCAACCTAGACGGATAGTGAAGGCGAGGTGTGCGTCGTAAAGTTTTATGCAGTGCGCTGTAAAAAGGCAGGAGAGTGCAACAACAAACCTGGTAAAGGGGACTGGAATCGGCTGTATGACCTTAGGGAGTGCTGTAGCTACAGAAGGCATGATATTTTTAATTGAGGCGATTGAAGTGTGTAGTAACAGGAAAGGAGGGATCATCGGGAAATTTTTCTGTACCTGCGCAGCGCAGGAAGTGAGGAAAGGAGCGATGAAAGTGGAGGGGAGCCACAATTTGTATCAAGTATGGGCATGTAGTAATTCCAACGATGGAGTGAACGGAAGCAGGGAAATATATGAGCGAGCAGTTGATGTGATTTAAATGCAGAAGACGGCCGCAAAGTGAAGGTCGACGCGGGGCCACGGTACTCAAACTCCTTTACAAGAGGTAAGAGTAGTGAATATGCAGCGCGGGAGCATCTTCTCGAATAAGAGGTGACAGCACCAACTGCTATCACATTATGTTTTCCCCCTTATCAATGATGCAGTCTCAGCGCTCGTTGCCATCTACTATGCATTCCCTCATATATGCTGATGACGCACAGCTATCTCGTTCGGATTACACAATGCAGATGTGTACTTCTGTTCAAACTGGCAATGAGGTAGCACATATAGAGCTGCAGCGGAGTAAATAAATGTTTGTCCACATACAGCCGTTTTGTTGTTTATGGAGTCAAAGGGTTTCTGAGAGTCGGGTGTATGTAAAGCTGAAACACAGAATGATTATGGAGGTGATACGTCTAGAATAGTGACCTAAAGGCAGTTCAGATAATGAAAGGTAAGG
>NW_027123843.1:256-1170 GCF_001457755.1 Trypanosoma equiperdum | reverse complement strand
ATTAGCCTGATGACGATGATATATAAAGGTATGCAAACACGATGAAGACACCAAAAAGGTGGAGTATTTTTTAGAAGGCGACCAAATGCTGGAGGGAACCCTTCACCACAAGGGACGTTGGAGGTGGTGTTTGCGGCATTTTGTGGCACCTACACAGTCAACTATCACCACCAGAATGGAGCCATAGTGTGCCGGAACATGCTTCAATTAACCCTAACGGTTGCTCAGGAAGCGTGGTCCGTAAGGCAGGATTTCTGCGAAGTACAAAACAGAAAACACCAATAGCTACAAAACACTCCTGTCATATTGAGGACTGCTTGAGGGCTAGCGGCTGCCGGAAGATGTGCATACGGCAGTGCTGGTGCAGATTAACCTAAGAGATGGCGTATGTGAGTTAAATCTTGAACTCAGGAGATTGATTAGCAAAAGGAGAAAGTCGATTAATGAGCACTCAACTAACAAAGTTGGAGCAGGCGAGTCAGGAGAATATCAACCTGATAAATTTACCTGAACCCGAGACATTTATCGACAAAATGGAAAGCAAACCATTATGCAGTGCCAATGACGCAATCGACAACGATAGTGAGAACCTCATCAATCCTTCACCAAAATGTGAGAAACGCCGAAATGCAAAGTTGTGTGTTGAATCTATATGCAAGTAGAAAAGTATTGGGTATCTTAAGTCGAAGCAAAAGTCACTTGTCCGGAGCATTGTGCGTATTACTTGTAGGCAGGAACGGTTACCTCTATTGCCGGTATGTGCACTGTATACTGACGTTAAGTACAATCATCAGTGATTGTGGAGGATTTTATGCGCACTGGAGCCCTTCTCTTCATTATAACATCAAAGATATAATAAACGCGTTTGTACGCCCGTGTGCTTTCGTGCATCAACGTTTTTCTGTTTTGCACAC
>NW_027123843.1:0-246 GCF_001457755.1 Trypanosoma equiperdum | reverse complement strand
TTTCAATGCTTTTGTTTTGTTAATAATTTTCTACTACAAAGGGTTCTTCTTTATAAGTAATAAGTTGTTTGCTGTGATTTTTGCTGATAATTGTGATTGTGTTGGAAGAAACTAGCCAAATAAGTGCGGCTGCTGTCGAAGATTCTATGTTTCGGTTATCTGTTGAGGATTTTTGACTTTAAAACTGTCGAAAATGGAAATTTGTGCTTATTGCTCCGACACTACCCACGTGACTATTCGCCGCAG
>NW_027123626.1:1419-2949 GCF_001457755.1 Trypanosoma equiperdum | reverse complement strand
AACGGCTGTAAACCAAAACAAAGGAACTTTAAGCATTTGAAAGTGTGTAATGAAAGTAAGTGATTTAGTGAGATAACAAGAAGGGTATTAAAAGAAAGGCGTAAAGTAAATTAGAAAAAGAGGTGGCATATGCGGACCTTCACACAAGCATGATTATAGCTATCAGCATACACAAGGATATTATAGATTTGAATATGAGCTAGAGACAGATTCCTGTTTACGGGTTAAATGAAATCAATACGTCATACGCAAGAAAGAAGTAATAAGAAAACGGAAAACAAAGGATGAAAAAAAATGAAACGACAGGATTCGAACAAACATAGCACAAAATGTAATGATACAGAAGGAACTTATGCTTCACAATTTATTTACAAATGAATGAATGCGACTTCTAAGATACCGATGGCATCTGTTTTTAACGGGTTTGTGTGCACTAATATCAGGCTCTGAGAAAAAAGAAAAAACTTGAATAGGAAGAAAGAATTGTGTAACTGTTTGTAATATCGAAGTGTTCATTTCATCATATAAAGTGATAATGGTCAACACCTATTGGGAATGATATAATATTATCAGGAGGAAATTTTTTAAACTGTAACTACAAACGAATTACTATGAACTGGCAAACATAAAAATAAGACTGTTCAAACTGCTTAATATAGCGAATGCATCAACTGTTGTGCCAGGTTGATGAAGTGGTGAGAGTTAAGAAAGAAGGATACTGCTGTACTATCGGTCCAAAGAATAGAAGTTGACAACGTTTAAAGACCGTACAAAGCTCATAATAGTTCACACTTTCACAACTTCTCTAGACAGAGTAAAGATAATTCAGAGAAAAATGCTGCATTCAGGAGATTAATTACCAATCAGAAGGCGCAGGAGGTAGAAAGTAGAAGAGACTAACAATGGGAAATCATGAAGTCCACGGAAACGGCGGAAAAAGCACCGTTATGTCGTCGCCGAAAATGTAGCTGGCGGGTCAGCTGGCTGTAACAACAGGTAGAAGCCATATATTTTAAGCTATTTAGACATAGATATAGAACGGTATTTGTTAGATTCAAAAGATCTGATTTTTTATCTTATCTGAGTACTGCTTTAAAACCTTGCTCATATCGGCAAAGAAAAGCCAAAAACATCTTCTGTTCGTCTCCTGGTTTGTCCTGAAATTTTTGTATTTTCAAATTCACAAAATTTATTTGATGCAAGTAGTAAAATGCAACCGCAGCACCTCACCACACTGTTTACGAAGCTGCTTCTCATCGCAATTCTCGCGGCAAGATGTGCGCACACCGCCGGACAAAACGCAAAAGAGTTCATGGATATGTGTACCCTATACACCCTACTTACGCAGCCCATCCATAAAGTAGAGGTAGCTGCAGGCGACAAAGGAGAGTCCTCGCAATCACCCGAAACCAAGATGAACGCGGTAGTCGACAAGCTGACGAAAATGAACTTAACACTGGCACCAACGGAAGTAGCAGCACACTTCAAAGCATCGGACCCGGCAACAGGGTGGAAAGCACTGCCTGACAA
>NW_027123626.1:0-1409 GCF_001457755.1 Trypanosoma equiperdum | reverse complement strand
GATCTGGATAACTTGAACAAACAATACGACGAGCTAATGGGCAACCCAGGGGCCGAGCTACGCAAGGAATTTGAGCTGCCGATAGCTGATGATAAAAAGAAGCGGCTCAGAAAACCAGCAGCACACCTGACAAAAGAGTCAAAGGCTTTACAACAAGTGTTTAACGGCCGCCTACAAAAACTGAAAGCTGCAAGGAAGGAAGCACGGATAGCTCTAATAAGTGCATTAGCGGGGAAGGCAACAGCATCGGCGTTGAACAAAGAACAAAAATCCGGCGACTCGCCTTGCGACCCTCTAGTTGCGGATAACAACTTCCCATGGAAGGCCAACACGCAGCGCGACGGGAACTGTGCGGCGGCAGCGAAAAGCGGCGCCAAAGCAGGCAACTAAAGTCGGCGACATCGTATGCCTATGCCACTCTCAGAACGACAACAGCAATAACGCGTGCACGACAAGCAACCACGCAACCGCAACAGCAACAGGCGCAGCGATCGACGGCGGCGGCAAACGCGAATGCAAATTGGCACACGCTGAAGGCAAAGTGCACAGAGGCGGGACAGGCCACGAAATACACATATCAGAAGCGTCATTAAGTGAAACCGTTGCAGCCTTCAAGGCGCGACTAGGCACCAACATGCTGTCGCAAACAACAGCACTAACAACAGCAGCCGGCAAGCCCGTAACGCAACCAACTTTCTACGGGGTTTATGTATCGGCGGCCGGCAATGGGCCGACGTGCAACAGCGCCACCTTCGCAGCAACGACGGATAACACGGGTGTCTGCATAGACTATGAGGAACTACTCAAACCAGAAAAAGAGATTACGTGGATAACCAGCGTAAAAAAAGCGCAAAAGCATCTTCAGGAAGCAGAGGCGCTATCTGGAGAAATAAAAGCTCTTTTAAGCCAAGCCCACAACCTTCAAAACCAAATGGAAACAGTTTTCCTAATGGAGAATTTGCTACCATCGCCAGCCGGCACGGGCAAGACAGCAACACGGGCAGACCAGAAAACAGCAGAGGAACAGAATAAATGCAATAAATTCAACAGCAATGAAACAGAATGCACAAACAACGGATGCAAATATGATAAACCAAAAAAGGAATGCAAAACTAAACCAGAACCAGAAAACCCAGGAACAGGAGCAGGAAAGACAAGTACAGGGATAGATTTCAGTAAACACCAAACCCAGAAAGCCTGTGAAACGTAAAACAAGAATGTAAAACCGTGTAAGAAAGCAGTTTGTGGTTGCATTGATCTTGTTGACGGTACTGAAAAACTTTATAAATTAGAGTGCCGCTGTTCCAGTTTTCTCGTAAATAATAAATTTCCTTTGATATATACTGCTTTTTTTATTATTTTGTTATCATTTAAAGAATTCTTTAAATTTTAAAGATTTTTTTGCTCAA
>NW_027123286.1:2477-2787 GCF_001457755.1 Trypanosoma equiperdum | reverse complement strand
AGATCACAAGGAGCATGTGCAGAGATGTTATTAGTTTTTTAATGTTGTTTACAGAAAAGAAGTGGATAAGAAGTTACCTCATTTTCTGAAATCACCTCCTAGTGTAAAACCTTATCTTAGTAGTTGAGGTTTGATAGCCAGAGTATGGTAATTTAGGAAATATGAATATGAATTTGGAGAGTTACTGAAAGGAAGTGAAGAATAGTGGTGAGAGTAGAGCATTTACAAACCTCTGCTAATTTGGAGTGCAATTCAGGAAGAAACTGTTGGGCAAAGAGATTTGTTTTGAGGCGAGGAATGATTGGATTGG
>NW_027123286.1:862-2455 GCF_001457755.1 Trypanosoma equiperdum | reverse complement strand
AATCTTACTTTACATAAAGAATTGGAAGGAAGAGGATTTATTACGAAATATTAGAATATAATTTATAATTACTTAGTAGACGAAAGAACATGAGAATATAAATATGAAAGTATTTATGGTAATGCACTTAAGGGAGCGGATTTATTCTAAGCAAGCAAGCTATAAAAAAACGAACATGAAAATGGTGAAATATCCGGCACAAATCTGTCTTCTATGTCAACGTTTGGATTTAAAGCGGATTTAGAAATTTAAATAACACAAAATATGTTCTTTGAAATATGAACCGCACAGGTAGTCAGTGCCACAACAATGTTTCCAAAATAAAAACGTAACCCCTCTTTACGTGGCACTCTACAATTAATACGCACCGCAGTCTCTGAGTTAGAAAAGCTTACAACTGGTGACGGCAGCACGAACACATGATGTATGAGGAATACTAGCTTTCCTAGATAAATCTAAAAGTACGTGTAACCTGTTTGTGGTATACAGAAGTTATTCCTTCACGGCACATGTTTCGACAAACTACGCCCCGTGAACTAAAGCCAAATTTTAAAATTTATTATATATTTTTTTATACACAGTTTCCCAGGTGATTTAATGTGGTTTATTTTTCTGATTCTGGCACTATGGAAACCCGATACGGCGAACGCCGCAGGTGAGAATGTAAACGGCCTTGAATTTAACGTGCTTTGTCACATAGTCAACCTGGCCAACGCGGAAAAGATCGAGGACGTAAAAACTAATGACTTGGAGAGCCAAGCGACCAAGGCCTGGGAAGAAATAGACAACATTTTTACAGTTACAGCAAACGACACCTATTATGCCGAGGGCCCGGCACCCCCGACGGGGGCTACAGCAGACGACGGCAGTGAAAAAGCGACAAGATTAGCAGCATGGGTAAGGAAGCGGAAGGATGTAGAAAACCAAAACGAGGAAGGCTCAACAACAGCAAAAAGATACGTCAGAAAAGCCAGATCAGCAATGCGGCTCGACACGCAGCACAAACTCGACAAGCTTTTCATAACAGCAACCAAACTTCATGGTCAAATAGCCAACACACAAAGCCAGATAGATGCAAAAGAACAAGAGATAAAAAGGGCGTTGCGAACGGCATTTATCGGCGGCACTAGATCCGGCACAGGACAAAAGCCAACCGCCGACGTCCAAGCTTTCAGCGACAACTATGCTTCAGGGTGCGGCGGTAACAGCGGACCGGGGAAAAGTTTAGCGAACGATCTGGTATGCTTGTGCGGCGCAACTGCAAGCACAGGCGACGGAACGCTAAAAATGTGCACATCTGTAACACCAGCCGGCGGTTACTCGCAAAATGTCGGGAACGCAGCAAACGCGCTTACAGTATACAACAAACTACAGCCCATATGTGCCGCAACAGCGGCCACAGAAGAAGCGACGCCGGAAACAATAGCAGCCGCCATAACAGCATTCACCAGCACACTGGGCAGACACACTGGGCTCACCAGCGCAACCAACAACGGCGGCTATGTTTTGGGAAAGGGTGAAGACAACGCTGCCGAATGCACCGGCGGAGCCGGCTCGCAACAATCATGCGTCAACTACCACGCGGTCATAACG
>NW_027123286.1:0-852 GCF_001457755.1 Trypanosoma equiperdum | reverse complement strand
TGACACAACAAAAGGAGAAGGAACAAGCTCGTCTGATATCACTAGCTGACAAAATGCAAGAATTATATCAAGAGGCCTTACATGGTGAGACACCCAGCGTAGCACAAACGCAGAGCAAACCACAAGCGGCCCCAGATTCTGACAAGCAAAAAGCATGCGAGAAATATCACAACAAGTCAGAGGAATGCAAAGAAAATGGTTGCCAAAGGAAAGGAACGAGTAACACGGAAGGCGCGTGCGAAACTAAACCAGGATCAGAAACCCCAGCAGCAGGGACAGGAGAGAAAACAAAAGAGGAGGTAGCCACAACTGGATGTGTAGCGCACAAAGATAAAACCGACTGTGAAAATGACAAAACAGGAGATAAACAAAATTGTGCATGAAGGAAGGGGAAAGATGGTGAAGATGACAAAGAGACGGAGAAATGCAGGGATGGTAGTTTTCTCGTCAATAAGAAAATGGATTTGATTGTTTCTGCTTCTATAGCCCTACGTTTTCAAGTTTTTTGTTCAATTTTATGAAATTTTTTGTTCTGAGATAATTCGCTCAAATTTTCTAAAATTTAATATATCTTAACACTTTTGAATTGCGAATTTGAAAAACGCGCAATTCATTTAAAAAAATTTAAAAAACATGAATTAGTACAATTTTAGTTGTTATACAGGCCTATGTGTAGAATATAGTAGGGTAATTGTATACTAAAATGAGTAATATATTAATTTAGTTTATTTCCCATTTTTTATGGATATCAAGTTAGTGTTGTAACTGTAATTACAAAGATAATGATAGTAGCAATAATAATAAAAATGGTAGAAGAGTTTTGTGAGTGTGCATATACGAATATTATAATAA
>NW_027123738.1:1844-2902 GCF_001457755.1 Trypanosoma equiperdum | reverse complement strand
GGTAAAGCACCTAGCGACGGCGAAATCGAGTTTCAACTAAGAAACCTTTACGGATGGGACAAGCAACACTTCACCAGTGACTTCATAACAATTCTGACAACAAGGAACGTGACGTACCATACGGGATCAGGATTCGTAACTGAGACATTTCTTGATGCAGCTAAAAACAACCACGCCCACAAGGCGCTCATCTATCTGGAAGATCAAAGAGCGGTGGCGCAAGAAGCAAAGCAAGCACAAACAGACGAGAGCGAAATCAACGGCCCGGTCTGCGGAGGTGAGAACCAAGAGGAGTGCAAATTGGATGAAAAGAAAGACATGGAGAAACCGAACGAAACTCAAATGCGGAAATGGCCTAAAGCACTTCAGTGGATGATGGCACGACAAGGAGAAAATTGCAAAGGAATACAGCAGGAAGATTGTAAAGAAGAGTGTGCATGGGAGGAGGGAGCTTGTGACGGTGCGGTTGGAATTTCTGCTTCGATGAATATTCCTTTGTTCATGGCATTTTTGCTTCTAGCATAAAAACTAATTGGAATATCTTAATGTAGCAAACATTGATTTTTTTTTTTGAAATGACTTAATGTAGTGGAATTTTAGTTTTTCTGGAAATATCTTGATGTAGCGGGTTTTTTTTCCTGGAAATACCCTATTGCATGAAACTTTGCATTTTTGTTGGAATAACCTAGATAAATTTACATTCATTTTGAAAATATTTTATACAATTCTTAAATGTGCGTTTGTATTTCAACGCTTTTTGCAAACATGTGGAAACTTTGGGAGATCTTTGTTGTTGTACAATTTTGATCTTTGAATGTAAAGTGGTATATTGGTGGAGTGTTGAAAATGGGTGCGAGTAGGATTTTTACAATTATGGTTTATTCGATTAATTTGATGTTTACCTTTGAAAATGTGAAAATGTTTAAATGTTTTCAAATATTTTTGACTTGTGGGTATAACGTGGTAGGGTGATAGGGGTGTGAAAAATGAGTGTGATTATGAAAACTTGCCATTTTGGTTTTTTTTTTAAATAATAGGTATTAAGAGTAGTTTAAGTG
>NW_027123738.1:0-1834 GCF_001457755.1 Trypanosoma equiperdum | reverse complement strand
TAGGGGTGTGAAAAATGAGTGTGATTATGAAATTTTCTCCTTCGGTTTATTTGTCGTATCGTATGGATGTTAGTCAAGGCTATAAAAGTAATAGCAAGGATGGTTGGGGTGAGGATTAGGATATTGCTATATTTGAATAACAAGGTCTTCCAAAGGAGGAAGAGAGATAGATAAGGCAGCGAAGAGCTGCACAGATTTTGAGCAAGGTATGAAAGTAATATAGTCCTCTATGGGAATATCAAGTATGATTAGACTCGGGAAGGAGTTGCTGCTCGTACTTGTGTTTATATATATTCCGAAACGATCAAGTGTTGCGCAACTTCCGTTGGAAGAAAGTCTGGGAGAAGCAATGTGATGACGAAAAGCGCCACTATATTGCTTTGTGAGATCCACAGCGTGAAAAGCGGAAAAGTTGATGGAGAATCACACGGACTCGCCACATCCAGCGGGCACAAGATGGTAATAGTCGGGTGTGTGGCGGGAGTGATAGATCTGCTTATCATTACGCCACTAATGGAGTTAAGATATGGAAAAAACAGAGCTGAATTGGCTTCTAGGTGCATCGAAGATCGAAAACATGATTACGGCTCCCCAGTCACTGCATTCCCTCAAGGAGTTGCCATTAAAAATATTTTTGTGCAAACTGTTACGTTTATTATCGGGACAACCGCTGTCTGCTGCGGGACCCCAAATTTCGCCTATCACCTACAAATAACAAAGATACAAGCATCACCAACAAAGAAGTTAAAGACACCAAAGCAACGCAACACGGTACACGAAAGGAAAGGGGTCGATGCAAGATCAACACACTACCAGAGGAATGTTGCACACAGCTGTTGCAGCAACCGTGCCAGTATTATTCATGACGCTGATGAGGTGTGGCACGGCGCAGACAGTGACGGAGCCGTCTTCGGAGAAAGTCACAAACCTCTGTACAGAGGCCAAGTACACAGCCCATCTGGCGAATCACATCGTAGCGGAGGCTGAAAAGCAGGAGCACGCAATATCCATCATGCAAATTTATGGAGAAGCATGGAATCTCCTTGCTGCAGTCACAAACCAAACAGCGAAGCGGGCCGCGACATACGCCCTTGCCACGTACATGTCCACCGAGGCGGCGGAGGCAAGGAGGGTATACAAAGGGAAATACGAGGCAGCTGTGGCAGCTGCGAAGTTACTGCATAGAAGATCAACACTGACACGGACGTTGTTGGGAATGAACATCAGGGGGAAGACAATGGTGGGAATACACAGCATAACACGTGAAGGCACGGCCATAGGGACATGTTCTAGCTATAAAACACCGACTTTAAGCGGCGATGGGAGTTGTATACACCGAGGCAGTGATACCAACCATCCAGAGGCAATTGCCGTTAATTTTAAGACGGCAACTCACATCAAACTGCTAGATGGAAGCAAATTAAGACCGCGGGGTTTAACACATTTAGTTGAGATAAAAGAAACGAAGGGGAAGGACATGAAAGAAGCGATAGACGAAGGCTGCGGAGACGTGATGAAAGGCAGCCATTATGTCAAGTTCGAAGCATCAACCACAGAAGGTGACAGCGACATCGCAGTGGAGCCGATTAAGATATTTGCTGGCGGCAATGCGAGCGCAAATTGCGCTGTACTAGAAAACGCCAAGATGAAATCAGAAAAGGACAACGACTTGCTGATCAACAAGTTATGCAACTATATTAAAAAGCCCGATCCTCATATCATAAACGTATCGAGCCTAACGCCTGCGACGCTAGCAAACACAACTGCAGTCCAAGTGGCGTTCAAAAGCTTCATTCATGCAGCAACCGGTAAAGCACCTAGCGACGGAGAAATC
>NW_027123050.1:10450-10959 GCF_001457755.1 Trypanosoma equiperdum | reverse complement strand
TCATGTGGAATATCATTGCTAAAGGTAACGCACAAAGAAAGAGAGAAATGGAAATCAAAGATGCGCCATTTCAAACACAATAATGACTACAAGAATCATTACACACAAAAAGAAAATGGTGAAAATCATAAATGCAGCGAGTCCATCGAACAGGGGCAATGGATCTACTTTTTCTTGTTAGAAGTAGACAAAGAATGCAGAAACAGTAAATGCTGACGATAGTGCAAGAAATAGGAGAAAAAAGCGTGAAC
This sequence comes from Trypanosoma equiperdum, assembly GCF_001457755.1. Classification (NCBI taxonomy): domain Eukaryota; phylum Euglenozoa; class Kinetoplastea; order Trypanosomatida; family Trypanosomatidae; genus Trypanosoma; species Trypanosoma equiperdum. The sequence continues at coordinate 10,708 of NW_027123050.1, read as the reverse complement.
AGAATAATAAACTTCGTAATGGAGGTCACATAAGATCTTTATAAAGTCAAAAAATTTTAAATAATATTTCGCTTCTCTCTTTCTACCGTAATGGCAGAACGTCGGCTAAAATTCAAAGAAAGACTAATTTAAATAATAAAACACACTGACACAGAACTAACAAAACTTATGGCAAAACTTCAAGACAAAAAACTGTATTCGAGACCACAATTTCCAAATAAGAACCGAAACGGTTCAGAAATAAGCCAGACAACAAAA
>NW_027123050.1:9980-10440 GCF_001457755.1 Trypanosoma equiperdum | reverse complement strand
GATGGTATAGCTATAGAATGGTATAAAATAGAGTTAGAGGACCAATATTGTCGACAAACAAATTTAGGCTGAGCTAGCCATTGTTTTATCACACATAATATTGTTTTGACAACTCCATTTCATCCGTACCATTGGTAACCTGCGCTTTGTCAGCGAAGCAGCCATAAACTGGAACAGCCCTTTTAGCACCACTCCGACGTTTAAAGACACGGCTTTCTCCACTGCACACTGGATAGCCGAACAAACTAAAAAGATAGTAGCATGCCAAAACCGACACCACAGAGAGGTAACGGCAACGTGGCAACGAGTCGCGTGATCGTAGCGACGACGTGCCTCCTGGCAGCTAGCCGAGCCGACGGAGCCAAGCCCACCAAAGGCGAAAATGCGGCGGCTTTCGCAACATTGTGTCTAGCGATCAACAGTGCTCTAAACCCGAAATTGCCAGCACAGCTAACCACAA
>NW_027123050.1:9235-9970 GCF_001457755.1 Trypanosoma equiperdum | reverse complement strand
CTAACAGACGTAATAGATAATCACGACAAAACGCACGACAAGCTTAAGCCAAACTCAATACAAAGCCAAACGTGCGCCGCAGACAAGTGGGACTTCTGCGCACGCGGCGGACGCAAGGCAAAAGAGCTAAACGACAACAGCGAATTCAAAGCACTCCGCCAAGCGGTCATATCTCCAGCACAGGCAACGGAAATAGTAAAAACAGTAGCCGCCATTAAAGAAATCGCAAAAGAAATAACAAAGCAAACAGGAGCAGCCTCAGGGACAGAAGTCGCTCGGGAGCTAAACGAAGCGCTCTACGGCGCAAAAAGCGAGCCAGACACAATCACCGTGTCAACGTCGAACTCGGACAGAAAAACAACGTGCGGCGACACCAGCACAGACAACCCCGGCAAAAAGGCAGGTAAAACGCTAGCACAAGACGCCTTATGCATTTGTGGCAAAGACTCAGCGCAAACAACAAACAACGCATGTACCACGGAAACAAAATACGATCTGCAGCTAACCGTGGATGAGGACACCAACGCAAAGCAAGACTGGGACAAGCTGAGACAGGCGTGCACAGCAAGAGCGACACCAAGTGACGGCACGCCGGAAGCAATACAGGCAGCAATAGCGGCTTTCGTACACGAGATCGCAGCCACCAAGAGAACCGGTAAAAAAATAAATGTCCTCGGACAGCTGGCAGGAGACGGCAGCGGGGGCTGCGACGGAGCAGCAGACACCACCGATGGT
>NW_027123050.1:8451-9225 GCF_001457755.1 Trypanosoma equiperdum | reverse complement strand
TAAAAACAGTAGCCGCCATTAAAGAAATCGCAGAAGAAATAACAAAGAAAATAGAAGCAGCCTTAGACAAGACAATAAATGATGACCTAAACAAAGCGCTGTACGGGGCAAAAAGCGAGCCAGAAACAATGACTGTGAGGACGGGTGGCCAGGACAGAAAAGCCTCGTGCGGAGACACAGCGACCAACAACGCCGGAGCCAAAGCCGGCAAAAGCCTAGCCCAAGACGCCCTATGCCTTTGTGGCAAAGACACGGTGCAGACGACCACCGACGCATGCAGCGTACTAGGAAAATACAATATGGCCGTAACAGAGAACCAGGGCGTAAATTCCAAAGCAGACTGGCAGAAACTAAAGGCGGCGTGCGCAGAAGCGGCAACGACAACGGATGGTAGCCCAGAAGGGATCGCAACAGCGATAGCAGCTTTCACACGAGAGATTGCAGCGACCAAAAGCGACGCAAAAAAGATCAATGTCCTCGGGCAACTGGCAGGTGACGGCGGCACCGGCTGCGACGGCGGAGTAGACGGCACCAACGGCGGTGCCTGCGTATACTACGGAACTTCTGAGGGCACAGGAGGCATAAGCAAGATAGAATGGCTAAACAAAATGGTCAGCGCAGCGCAAAAAAATTAAAGCCGCTCACGTGGCGACAACACCAGCGCGGAGTCTAAAGCAACACCTTATAGCCCTAAACCGAACACCAGCCAGAATAGCCAACAATATTAACAACGTAGTGCCAACCTCCACAATGCCAACGCAAAACAAAGGAAAG
>NW_027123050.1:8231-8441 GCF_001457755.1 Trypanosoma equiperdum | reverse complement strand
AGCCTGCGTATACTACGGAACTGCTCAGGGCAGCGGAGGCATAAGTAAAATAGAATGGTTAAAGAAAATGGCCAGCGCGGCGGATAAGGTAAAAGCCGCTCACGTGGCGGCAGCCCGGGCGCAAAATCTGGAGCTCCACCTTATAGAACTAAACCGCACACTAGCCAGAATAGCCAGCAACATTAACGCCGTAGTGCCGACCTCCACAAT
>NW_027123050.1:8022-8221 GCF_001457755.1 Trypanosoma equiperdum | reverse complement strand
ATGCAAACCTAAAGCAGGAACAGAAACCACATCAACAGGAACAGGAGGGAAAGAAGATGGGGGTAATACTGGCAAACCTGTGTGCAGCACCATTCAGAACCAGACAGAATGCGAGGCAGTGAAAGGCGATATTCCACCCGGAAAGAAAGCCGTTTGTGGATGGATTGAAGGCAAATGCCAGGACTCTTCTATTCTACTC
>NW_027123050.1:7851-8012 GCF_001457755.1 Trypanosoma equiperdum | reverse complement strand
GATGCGACAAACATACCGACAAGACTGAAGAGCAATGCAAAAGCCTCGGCTGCGATCACGATGCTGAAAATAAAAAATGCAAACCTAAACCAGGAGCAGAAAACACAATATAGGAAGGAACAGGAGATGGATCTGCAGGCGCTATAACAGATAAGTGTGGC
>NW_027123050.1:7401-7841 GCF_001457755.1 Trypanosoma equiperdum | reverse complement strand
TTCTGCTGCATTTGTGGCCTTGCTTTTTTAATCCCTCTCCCCTCAATTTTTTCCCTTTGCTAAAATTTTTGCTACTATGATATATTTTAACACGTAAAAAACAGCCGAGATTTCTTTGTTTGTTGGTTGGTTGTAAAAAATTGTGATTCTGTAAAAAAAATTTGTTTTCTGATAGCTGAAAACTTTTTCTTTTTTCTTGAATTTTTTGACATTTTTAGGGTTAGGGTTTTTAATTTTTTCCGTGTTTTTCACCCCTAGTTTTAGAGTTTTTTAAACATTTTTTTAAATTTTTTTCTTTAGCTTTTCGATTTAAAAAATTTTTTATTTTCCTAATTATGCAGCAGCCATTTTGTTATGCAAATCCTAACCCTCCTTCCCCCCTCCGCACCGCCCCACGCCCCCGCACACACACCTCCAGTTTTTTTTGTTTTTTTTTTGCG
>NW_027123050.1:5460-7391 GCF_001457755.1 Trypanosoma equiperdum | reverse complement strand
GAACCAAACCTGAATGCAAAAATGCCGTTTGCAGATGGATCGATTATAATGATGAAAAGGGAAACGTTAAGCCAGCTTGCCGCTCTTCCAGTTTTCTTGTCAATAAAAAATTGGATCTGATGGCCGCCAAATTTATGGTTTGGAGGAATTCAGAATTTTAAGGATTCTAACGATATTTTCTCAATTTTATGAAATATAAAAAAATTTGCTATTTTGAAAGAGTTTACTGTAATAAATAAATTTGCTAAGATTTGACATATTTTAACACTTTCTGATGAAGATGTGGAAATTAATGAAATTTTTTAAATAATTAAAAATATAAAATTTTGTATGAAAGCGGCTAATAGGTGTAACATATTAAGGTGATGGGATATTTAAAATTAGTAGCATTATAAAATTTCGACACTTTGTTTATTTCATTTGATCTAATAATAATAATAATGAAAGGGGAGTGTTGTGAGTGAGCGTATATTCAACTGTAATAACAGTGGTGGTCAATACCAATAGCACACAAAAATAAAGAAAATATAAAGTAATGATAAGGGTGTAATTGTAATAAAAGGGATATATCTTCCGTTAAGTTAACTTTGGGAAGTAAAGGACTAAATTAATCACAAATGTGATACTGAGAGAAATGCTGAGTTGACAAGGTATTTTCCTACCGCCGCGACCTGTAAGTGTGGGAAAATCAGGGTGTTCACCATGTAAACACCGGAGGGTGTTGAGGGAAATGAGTATAGAGGTTGCTTCGGTGTATTTTCCCCATAGTTTGTGCTTGATTTTTTTCTACGGAAGGGTCATCAGCGTGCATCAAAATACCGGAGAGGTAGTGAGAGATAAAAGCGCTATTGTGTCAGAATATGTAGTAACTGAGACCCTTAAAAGTCTCGACACTCAAGAGAAATGTAAAACTTTTTGAATGAAACTAATCTTTTCCTTGCTTCTGAAAATAAAGGCGTCCGACACGCTTACGCAGCGTAGAAGCAACAGACTGCTTGCTGAGTTAATATTAAACTGGATTAAAAGAGTGCAGTTAAAGCTATAATAATAACAAATGACAGGACTAATAAGCCGCAACTCATCTAAGCTTTTCAACAATAACTCAACTTTATATGTTGCAAAGTTTTAAAAAGAAAGTAATTCACTAGCAAATCGAACCCACAAGGATGGTGTTACAAGATACAGAGACGGCAAACGCCAATCAAGAGCCAAACAATTTCTCAACTAGCAAAAAACAGAAGAACCAAAAGAAAAAGCGATAAGTATCAGAAAAAACAAAATGAGAGAAGATTTGACCCTCATATCAACAGCGTCTCTTCAATAATACCTGTCTAGGAAGTTGAGCTCCAGAACATACACCACCGTTAAACAAATTATATTGACAAAAATGGTTAAGAGCATGGGAAAATGCAGTAGCAAACTTTTTTACGGACATAATGAAACTAATATAATTCTTTTCTTCTTTTGGTGCAAAGCCGGAATGGCAGCACAGCACAAAGTTCTACAATGTTATGCGCAAGCGGTAAATACCGAGCTAATACTAACAATAATAAAGAATAGGAACAAATGGTATATGATTCACTCACTACGTATATATATACGGTGAAGGTTAAAGAAGAAAGCACACTGAAAATAATGACAATGAGAGTAACCACATATTTCGCCCCACAAGAAACCCACTAGAAAACAAAGTCGTCGCCAAATTTTTTTGTTTTAGTTGATGCACCCCTTGTTGCGACCCGGCAGCCAAAATACTAAACGCCCGCAGCCAAACATGAATCGAATGCGGAGCTAAATGTGAAACCACCAACTGAGTAGAAAGAGGACAAATAGAATAAACTAACTGAGATGCTCTCACAGCGTAGAAAATACAATCCCATCTGGAAATTTCCCCCAATATTTATCGAATCCACAATCTAAGTAGCGCAAAC
>NW_027123050.1:2443-5450 GCF_001457755.1 Trypanosoma equiperdum | reverse complement strand
TTTCCTTGATATCGCCATGTGGACAATCCGAGACGGCCTATTGGTGATTGCGACAACGGCAACAGTAGCTCAGCCGTTTGAACCGCCAAAACAAATATCTAATCCCTGCGATTCAACTGAACAGCTGCTTTACCTTAAGAACCAATTACTTGCAAAAGCAACGACAAACGCTGGTCAAATCACCACTGCAATCTTGAAAGTAGCCCAGCTTCAGGCCGCGGCGGCAACGGATGGCAGTGAGAGCGTGATGTTCGGGGCTCTGGCAGCTGGGCTGGGAGCCAAGGTAGTTCAAGCGCAGACGGCACATGAAAGCAACGTCAGGAAACTGGAAGACGCGGCAGCAGCTGCCCAGGAACTTGCAGGGCTTCAAGCTTTAATAGCCGACGTGGAAGGTTTGTCGATCAAGCCAATGGCGCCGAAGCAGCTAGGGGTAAGCGGCCCGGATGAAGGCAAACACTACATAAGGTTCGCTTCAACAGGAACAACATACGCGAAATGCGAACCTCAGCACGCAGAGCCCGACAGCAGACAGGCGGCACAGCAGGCAGATGCAAACAACAACGTCCTCGACATCTTTTTCCTCACAGGCAGACAGTCATCAGGAACCAACGACAAAAAGGCACTACTCTGTTTTCACAGCACCAATACAGCCGGCTGCACAGCGGCATCAGCAAACCAAAACACATACGGGGAGCTGACCGCAGGCAACCCGCTGGAAGTAAAAAAAGCACAGGCCAAAACACCCAAAAACGGACAGCAAAAATTCACGGTAACTGACGCCGACGCTACCGGCTTGCTACCCCGGCAAAATATGTCGAGAAGCGGCTGGAACCGCTAGCAGAGGGGATATCCACATACAACGAGCTGTCGTTCACGGCCAACGACCTAGAGACACCGGAGATGGCGGTTGCGACCGAAACGCGCCTAGCACTGCTCAAAGCTCTAGACCCGACAGCAGACGTGTCAAAGCTCAGCGATAAAGCGACGGAAATAGATGGTCAGATAACTAAACTCTACGGCAAAAACGGCGGCGAAGTTAAAACCAAAGTTTGGGACAAGTTTAAGTCCATTCAAATCCCAAAGGAGGCGACACTTGACAATGAACCTACAACCCTCAAAAAGCTGGACGATTTGAACAAACTTTGGTTCGCGTCCTTTTTTCACAAAGCGAAACTCATTCAAGAAAAAGCAGCTAGAGCACATCAGAAGGAGACTGAAAAAACAAAAACAGCCGACAACAATAAGGAAGCAGGTGCAGCAGAAAACAAAAAAGACGGGGATAAAAAAGATGAGTGCAAAGCCACTGAAGAGGATAAATGTGACAAGACAAAATGCGATTGGAACGCTGAGAAAAAACAGTGCAAAGTTAAAGAGGGAGCAGTTATCATTTCTGCTGCAATCAAAGCCCCTGTTTTGCTTGCATTTTTGATTTTATAAAACTTTTAGGATTTTTGCTCAATTCTGAGAACTTTATGAAATTTATAAATGTTTTCATTTTTGAAAGAGTTTGCTAAAATTTAATATATTATAACACTTTTTGTCAAACTTTTTCAAATTAATGAAAATTTTGAGAAATTAAAGTATCTAAAAATTTAGTAAAATGTGTATGATAGTTGTCTACGTTTGTAAAGTAATAGACTGTTACATGATGAAAAATTATGTCTATTCTGAAAATTTTTAAACTTCTTTGGTTTTATATATTTTGTTGATATTAGTTATGGTTATTATAACAATAATAATTATGGAAGACTATTTAGTGACTGCGTATATACTTATATTACAGTACAAATGATAACAGAGATTGAATGAACTGGCAAAATTGAAGCACTGTAAACAATGAAATAAGTGCAATTAGAGTAAGTAAGCGGATGAGAAAAATGAAAAGCAAATGTAACATGCGCAGTTTCAAAAACATCTATGAAGGTAGGAATTATCATATACAAGAAAATAATGGAGAGGAAAGAAAAAGGATGAAAGTAGTCCAGCGTACATACCAAGTGGAGTCACTTCTTTATTTGTAAAACTAGTGAGTGGGGGCGACAAAGAAAGAAAAAAATAAGTGAAACAACCTGATGCAAAACAGTCCTACAAAATAAAATAATGCAAAAGGGTGAGCAGAAAGAGCTCTTAATGCCCGTATTTCACTTAAATATGGCTATTTGAAACTGCGGAGATAGTAGTCACTGTAGTTTTTAACTTATATTTGATGTCAATATCCGGCTGTGAAGAATGAGCATGAAAATCAGAAGCATAAGCAGGAGGGTTGGGGAGGATTGTGTAATTGTGAAGTAAGGTCAAAGTATTTTTATTATATATAATAATTTCTAAAGCTTATTAGAAAAATTATAATATTATCTTAATTTAAATTTCAAAGAGGCGACTTTTATGGATCAATGTGGACAACACAAGAAGAATATATAGGAGGAAACTATTAAAATAGCTTATGCAAAAACTGTTAAACAACTTTCATGAAGTGGAAAACATAACATAATACCTCTACAAGCGCCCTATTGTTACATTGTGCAGGCATAGCGGCTATTTAATAAAAAATTGTTTAACATTAAAATACATAGATGCGTTATTGACGAAGCTTATCAATAAAATTAAAAATAAAAAAGCAAATACAGGACATAAATGCCCAATCAAAAGAAAAAAAATTCAGCAATATGACGGGATGAAAGTGTGAAACTCCCAAGCCAACGCTTCCGCACGAACACGTAGCATTATATTGCCTTTGCAAATGTGTCCAAACAACGGGAGTTGGTCTACGATAGAAGTACGTAACAGCCATAAATGATAAATACAACGGCTATATATATATATATATATATATATAACGAAGTTACTTGAAAATAAAAGAAGAAATTCTTCGGGTTGGATAAGTTATATTATTCGTCTTTTTTTAAAGCACAGTACCTGGCATTGCCCTTTCTTTAACTTTTAAACCACACAGAAACTAACACAAAAGCAAGTAAATTTTCCCTAAAAAACATCTCCTTAAAGCTAG
>NW_027123050.1:0-2433 GCF_001457755.1 Trypanosoma equiperdum | reverse complement strand
TAACTGCATCCTCAATTCAGACAAACATCCTAGATACCAGATACGCATCTCCTCACGTAAAGAATAGTAAACCACCAAACAACATTCAAGCAACAAACACCGCTTTTAAGCACTTAAACAAGCATCATACAAGGACAAGAAGCTCAGGTCGTCACAGCCCGGAGCGCAAGCAGCTGCGTTACACACAGTTTAACGGCACTCCCCCGTGCGAAAGAACATCGAAGAGAAACGACAGCAGAGAGAGCAGCGCCCTCAGTCAAAGGCCGGGCCTTAAACCGTGAGTTTGTCGAGCTAACAAAACCGGCAGCAATCATACCTATGGTCAATCCTACGTCAACCTCAGGAATGCTTCTGGCTATAAGCTTTTTCATTTGCCTGGCAGCAGCAAGAGCGGACGATAAAAAGCCCATGACACATATGACTGACGCCGGACAAGCCGCTCTAGTGCTCAGCAAAATAAGCGACGACCTGTTCAGAAGATGCCCGGAATCAACAGTGCATGCAACAGCTTACATACCAAACTGTCTATGGCGCTTGCGGCTGCGCTGTCATCAAGCAACTTACAGCTATCCAACATGGCAACACCGATAGCACTCAAACTTTCAAAAGCTCTTTCGAACTCCCACAATGCGATCAACGACTTTATAATGCCCACAGTCGGCGCCACGCGGAGAGCAGCAAACTTAAGCGGACACCAATTTGCTTCTGCGCAATTCACTGGCCTGGAAATACAAGACTGGACGCTAGCAAATACCACGGTCGCCTCTGTAGGTGCAGGAAAAGCAAAAATTTATGTCAAGGAAGCTCCTTCAACACTTAACGACGCAGCATTACAAAAGTTTAACAGTAAACGGCACCATGCAACGGAATGGCTATCAACGACAAACTTCAACGAAATCAAAGTCTACGCCGGAAAGCCAAAGACGAGCCAGCCGTCAACCGACGTGCAGCCGCTGATAGGGGCTAACAGCGGCGGAGACGGCGACAAGTGCAAAAAGGGGACGATCACGGGCTCGGCGACCGGGACGTCAACGGACCTGTGTGTGATAGGGGGCCCTATAGTCCAAACCGAGGCGTTGACGGCGACGAAAGGGGAAACAAATTTTAAGTTAGATTCCGGGACAGCTTTCGTCGACGGCAATTTCGAACACCATGTCAAAGCAACAGCGGCGATAATCTACGAATCCATAGGGCTGACCAAACCCCCGTGCGCAACTTTCGACGCAGACAAAACCGAAAGTTATACCGACAATGAAGATGTGAAAGCAGCTATCGGAAGCATTTTCGGAAACCTCGATAGACAGAGTAGCATAGCGGCGGACCATACGCAAGTGCAAAGCGCGATCAAAAACAACTACGGCACTGACGAAGAACTAAAAACAAATTCTGGGACAAGCTAAAAGAAATCAAAAAGCCCTCAAAGCTACTAGGAGCAGACCAAATGGGTGATATCAGCGGTGTTACAGACTTAACAACAGCGATAATGATGCTTTTAGAGGAAAAAGTCAAGGTAAGCAAGCAAAAACAACAAGAAAAAACGACAGAAACTTCAAAAGATCAGGCAGGCTCAGGAGAGAAAACAGAAGAAAAGAAAGAAGGAGATAGTAAATCCGCCACTGTAAATTGCACCAGCCACGCTACTCAGGATGCGGGCTCAAAAGGGCAGAATTGCAAATATGAAAATAATGCTTGCAAAGATTCCAGTTTTCTCGTCCGTAAAAAATTGGCTCTGAGTATGGTTTCTGCTGCATCTGTGGCCTTGCTTTTTTAATTTTTTCCCTCCCTGCACCATTTAAAAAGAATTTTTTTTTGCTATTTGAAAACTTCTGATATATTTTAACACCTAAGTTACCTGGAAAAACATTATTTTTTCTTTCCTAAAATTTTTCTAATGGCTAATAATTTTAATTTTCAGCCCTTTTTGGTTTTTTCAAACATCCCAATCAGTGTCAACACGAAAAATCTAGGCAAAAAGATGGAAAGAATAGAAAGGGTTTTCTTTGAAATTTCAGGTTCGTAATTTTTATTTTTAGGTTTTTTTATAACAGTAAAGCGTCGCCACTTTATATTTTTATTAGTGATACACCGGCTCTTTTTTAATGCAACCTTAACCCTTATTCGTCCGGTAGACATCTTAGCTTTCACCAGGCGATGCCGGCCACCTCAACGTGGTGCCAGGGTCTAGTACCCCGTATCATCTGGGGAAGCCAAGAGGCAACAGCATTCCTTTCATGACGAACACTGCTGTGCTCCGGCTACGGCATCATAAAGGACAGGGATCAGCAGCGTCTTGCTGGGACACCGTCTTTTATTTGTCGGTCCCTGGGCATGTGCCAGCGTGCCATCAGCAGTATCATCCACACTAAGATACTGCTGTCCAGTGATGTGAAAGAGAATCCCTGGCCCGTCGTTGCGCGGGATGCAGTGGAACTG
>NW_027123018.1:12781-13247 GCF_001457755.1 Trypanosoma equiperdum | reverse complement strand
AAAGAGTCTGTTTTGTGAAAATTTATGGAAGTCATAAGAATTAGTGTGGAAAACATTGAATAGAGAGTTAACTTGAGTAATTAAAAGTGGATGGCATTTTTTTCACGACACTTCCTGCGCCGTCGAAGCTTAACTGCAAATAATATTTTGTTACAAGGACACCAAAACAAATGCCTGAAAGCCACTCGGGGAAAGAAAGTGGTATCACCATCTTGCCACCATTCTCAAAAGGGACAAAATTCAAACTATAAAAAACACTTTATACGCAAGAAAGCAGCATTCTTATCCAACTTAGCGACGACAGGGAGTGAAATCACAAAATTTCAGCCCTCAAACGGAATATTTAAGCAGCAACCCTATTTGTATTTACGGTTACTGCAACTGAAGCAACTGTAACTGCGGGTGAAGACGAGGCAACGCAAGCCTCAACAACTGTTTGCCATGAACTGAAATACAAAGGAGTACC
>NW_027123018.1:10782-12771 GCF_001457755.1 Trypanosoma equiperdum | reverse complement strand
GCAAACAAACTCCAAGCCACGGTTAATTCGGCGTACGGAGAAACAAACACAGAGGGTGAACTAGCAGCTACCCATGGACTTGCAGCTCTTTACACTTTTGATAGCCACAAAGCACTCAGACAGCAAGCACTCGCTGAAATAGAGGAAACCTATGCACGGAGAAAGAGGCAGTAACCAGAAGAAACCGTTAGAAAAATCACACCGGCAATAAAAACCCTTCTAAAGAGGTCGGCCCACTTGTACACTTTACGAAGAAAGCATGTGAAGGAGACAGCGACTCCTGTGGCTGGCACGTGGAAGTCGGTACAGGGTTCACAAAAGACCGGTACACACCACTGCTATACAGTTTTCACGGCAGTGGAGGTGGAAGCAGACAACTGATCGCTAGAGACGTCGGAACTGGGACAAATAAAAGCAGATAACATCAAACCAGACCAGATATAGAAGCTGAGGATGACACCCAAATCAATCTTCTAAAAACAAACCATAACAGCAAGCGCGCAATCGCAAGACACCGCAGGCTCATACAACTCAGCGTCAAGCACCAAGGGGTACTGCACCGAAACCAACAACGCTGCATCTGCAGCTAAAAACATCCTGGGAGGCACACTGAAAGTTGCAGCAACTGCCGTCAAACTAGAATGTAAACAGCTATTCGACAACCTGAAAACAACAGACAAATGCAAGACACACGACCTAAACAAGGAGTGGTCGACAATAACACAGGAATACTTGCTGCACGTCCTCTATGAGGTGATCACACACAATAAGACGACAATACAAAGCATCGCCAACATAACAACAGAAAGCCTACTAGCATAGAACACCGCTCCCATCGCTGCAAAAACAAACAGCGGTGTAGCCAAGAAGACACCCAAGCTCTCAACAGAAAAAAGAAACCGATTGATAGAAAAAACATTTTCTAAGGACAAAAAATATTCGACAAGCAATACAAAAACGACATTAACACCGACAAGAAAAACATAAAAGTGGATACAATAGACGTAACCGATACACTGTTAAATATTTCGAAAGGAGACCAAGTAGGGAAAGTCAGCGCATACCTAGAAGCTGGAAACTTAAAAAGAAGCATCAAAACAGCGACAAGCACAGAAGTGTAAGAAACGACAGATTCGCAAAAGAAGAAACGCGAATCAATAATAAACAAAAAGCAAAAGAGAAGACAGGTGTGAATTAAAAGGTTATATTTGCGTGTAAAAAGAGGGAGTAAAAGCGGAGAATGATGGTAAAACTACAAACACCACAGGTGCCGATTCTGCTCTAATCAAAGCACGTCTTTTGCTTGAATTTTTGTTTCTAGCACAATACTTTAAAGTTTTAAAGGATTTTTGCTCAACTTTATTATTCTTGTGAAAATTTGATTTCGTGAGATAATTTAATGAATTTTCTGAAATATGGTATATTTTAGCACTGTATTAAATCATTTAAATTGTTAAAAATTTGAGAATTTTAAAAATATGAAATTGCAGTAACATGTGTATAGTAGTTTTCCGTAGGTAAATAGTGTGGTAATAGGGTATTAAAAATTCCTTTTTTGTTTATTTTGCTTATTTTGTTAATTTTATGAACATAAGCTGCGGTTACAACAGTGACTGTAATAGTAATAGTGAGGGTGAGAATTAAAAAAATAATAATAATAAAAATTATGAAAACGATAATAATGGTGGAGCGTTGTGAGTGTGTAAATACGAATAATGTACTAAAAGTCGTGGTGAAAACTGAATTCAGAGACAAAGTAGACGTCCATATAACATTGGTAAAGGTTAAAAAATAGTAAGGGATAATTCCAGAAAACAAGAGAAATTGAGGCAGATTATGGGCAGTTTGAAACACAAATGTGACTACTGGCATCGCCGTACACAAAAGGATGAATGAGGGTACAATGAGGGAAAGACAGACTATAGTGTACAAACGATGTTAATTCGCTAAGTTATCTTTATATGAAGTGACAAAACAGAAAAATAAGGG
>NW_027123018.1:10280-10645 GCF_001457755.1 Trypanosoma equiperdum | reverse complement strand
TTGATTCTTGTTCACTTGCTGTACCGAAAAAAAGCCGCCTTAAGAAGCCAAAACTTTCTATGCCGCAGGCAAACCGACACAAAAATAAGAGAAATGTTCAGAAAACATTACGCAGCACTCCTGTTTATCCTCTTTGTTGAAGAATATAGCCAATGCGATGAAGAGGCGCTGAAGGAGGCTACGGCAGGAAAGATCTGTCAGCACTCGCTCCAAGGAAAGAAACAGGCACGGTCACTTGCTGCAAAACTACAAACACTAGAAATTAGCCTACAGGGCTACAACAAGGCAGATGCACAAAACACACTAAAAAGAGGATTGTGAGGCAGAAAACAAGAATGTCAAAGCGTGTGAGAAAGCAGTTTGCA
>NW_027123018.1:9628-10270 GCF_001457755.1 Trypanosoma equiperdum | reverse complement strand
CTTCAATAAGAAATTTGCTTATGAGTATAGCTGCCGCTTTATGAATACGGTAATACTTTAGAAATCCATGGATGTTTTCTAAAATTAATAAAAGTTATGAAACTCGTTTGTTTTAAAGAATTCTTTTACATTTGATATAGTTAAACACTTTCTGTCAATCATTATCAATATTGAAAATTATTGAAAATATAAAAATTTTAGTATGAAAGCGGCCGATGATTATAAAGTAGTATGGTGATAAGTTATAAAAAATGTGTGTTATTTGAGTTTGCAATCATCGTTTATTTTAGATTGTTTTAGTGATATATAATAATGATGATAATAATAATAATAGGAGAGCGTTGTGGGTGTGAGTATATACGAATATTATAATAAGAAAAGCAGTAATAATCATATTTATGAGAAAACAAAGTACGAGTGATTTTGATAATGACAATACCGCTGTGAAAGTAAGAGAGAAATAGTGAGAAAGTGGAATATTATTCAATGAAAATCAGAAAGAGAAGTAATTAAAAGATGTAGCATGTGCAGTATAAAAGGCCATGACGGTGGAAATGTCATAACCAAGGAGGTGAGAAAGGAAGGCAATGATAGGAAAAAAGAGTATAATTTACGTATAAAATGGCTCTAATACAGGTAATA
>NW_027123018.1:8904-9559 GCF_001457755.1 Trypanosoma equiperdum | reverse complement strand
ATGCGTCTAAAAGATTTTCTCCTAAGTTGAATTCAAAAGCGGTGAATCAGTGGTATAAAACCAACTGATGATTTCATAAAAGCTTACAAAACGTACTAAAAGTCAGAAACAATTTACAAATACTAGAAGTAGGATAAGAAATGTATCAAGAATAAGAAGAGGAACTAGAAATATGGTTGTTATTTCATCACGAGAAAGTCTAAATCAGTTATCCCAAACGGCATATAGACGCAACCAAATTGGGAAAGGTATTAAAATGAGACAACTTTTTGTTTTATTCTATATTCTAGCTTGTAAAGATGGATAAGTGTACCTAAATGAAATATTCAGTAGGTCAGATTTGTGATAGCTTAAAAGAATACAACTGTATTTATAAATAGGAAGCAGAAACCACTAAAGACTGGCTATTATAAGTATGTATTTTATCTTTTTTTCACGGCTTTATGCGCCGTTATTCTTCGAAGTAAGCAATAATAGTAAAGAAAAACGGTCAAACAAACGCATTTAGATTGTATCTTGACGTAAAGAAGCGCGACAAAATAAAAGAAGCAAAGTCAAGCCGAAAATACAGAGCATTGAATGAATCAAAGGTGTCAAGACGGACATAGCTTATGAAGCCATGTTGAGGTCAGAAGAACAATGAAGGTGACTCAAG
>NW_027123018.1:8317-8894 GCF_001457755.1 Trypanosoma equiperdum | reverse complement strand
AAGAAGGTATCGAAGACCTGCCAGGAATCATCTGAATCAACCCAAAAATATTTATAGGCCTAAATAGGAGCTCTCTTTTAAACAGGTATGGCACAAGATAATCGTTAAGCTTGTGCTGAACACCATTTATACCGTCTCAGCAATAGCCAAATGAAACGTGTAGCAGGCCCTTTGCAGACCGGATAACTAAAGTCAGAACTTTAGAATGCATGCTAATAAAATATAAACAATCAGTAATATATGCCAAATAATCGTTTATTCATACGGCAAACCGCAATGCAAACGAAGACGGTTCAGCAAAAAGATTTACAACGTCTTAGGAATAAATTCACCGGCATCAGTCGAAAAAGAGCATCACTTCCTCACTATGGGTATCTCCTGACGTCTTCACGGAAAAGAAATTGCATGCAGATGCCTAGTGCCTCCAAGAGACAACCTAGGGTCACATTCCCTAAGTTAAAAACTGAAAGAAACGACCCGCTAGACGACAACGATCAAAAAAATGCTAATGGCAAACCCAAACACAATTAAGAACACATTCTAATACGAAACCCAATTTAAATACATTAGCCATAAA
>NW_027123018.1:6421-8307 GCF_001457755.1 Trypanosoma equiperdum | reverse complement strand
GCAGTAAAACAGCAAAAAATGCAAGCAACCATATCAGCAGTTGCAACCGGCGTTATTTTAGCGATAGCGGGAGTCAGACAAGCGGCCGCCGTCAACGATGGTGACAACGCAGCAACCTTCGGGCCACTTTGCGCGGCTCTGCAATTAGTGGACGGCTTGCCAACCTACAGCCCAGCCCTAGGTCCAGACTTGCAAGAACCGACAGACTTGTTTCGCCTAAATATGTCACTAGCAGATGCCGACTGGGCAGCGCAATTCACAAAAATAAAACCAGGCGAGAACACTCCTTCGGCCGCAGAGAAGCCGACAGGTCCAAACTCGCCGACACAGGACGACTGGGACAGATGGACGGCGGCGGCGCTGTTTATAGCAGACGGCAAAAACGCTCCAGCTTTAAAAAAATCGTGCGATTTAGACGGAGCGAACAAAGCACAGAGAGCAGTACTGAAGGACAAAATCGCGGAACTGGCCGACGCAGCAAACGAAATTTACAAAGCAGCGAAGACAGAACAGGAAACCAAGCCGGCAGACGACGGCGAACTAACGAAGTTGCTTACAACAGGAATTTACGGTGCGGCAGAGACGAACAAAGAGCAACCCGAAAACGCCAATATTTTCGGAGACGGGACCGCCGATTACAGCACGGCATGCAACACAGGCACACCCACGACAGCAAAGAACAGCTTAGCAGCGGCGATCTGGTGTGTCTGCGGCAGCGGTAGCGGGCTCAACAAGAAGCCGTGCAGCAAAGGACAGACGACGGCAGCGGACTTCAGCGGAGGAAGCAACACGGCCGTTCCAAGCCTTTTCCAGCATTTCAGGCAAATTTGCCCCAAAAAACCAAACCAAAAAATAACAGACCGGCAGCTATCTCAAATAGCAACGCAATTGCGGCAACAGTTAACAGCAGTAGGCGCCACCGACACTTACATCGGAACATACAACGCAGCGGGCTGCGACGCCGCCAACGGCGGGGCATGCGCAAAGCTAACGGATACTGTACAGGCCGGCGCCATCCAGGAGGACCAGATAAAGTGGCTGGAAGCCATAAAAACGGTCGCGGCCAAGCTAGTCGAGCGGCAGCAACACATCGAGCATTACAAAACCGCAGAAAACGCAATAAATAACCTACGCCAAATGCAAAAAACAGCATGCACCAGGGCACGGTACAACAAAGCGCAAGAAGGAGAAAAAGCGGGCGTCACGGCTCCAATAAAAGAAGGCGGCGACAGCAAAACGGCAACCTGCTACAACCACAAAGACAACGCAACCTGCCTAAAAAATAACTGCAAATGGGAAGGAAAAAATGGAAAAGATGGAGAATGCAAAACTAAAACAGGAGCAAAAGACACAGCAGCAGGAACAGGGGAGAAAACAAAAGAGGGAGCAGCAGCTTCAGCTTGGTGTGCAACGCATTTCAATGATAAAGATAAATGTGAGAAAATGAACGAGGGAAAAGAGAAACCTGTTTGTGCATGGAAAAAAGGCGCCGAAGGTGATAAGGATAAAGAGGAGCTTACATTTCGCTCTACCATTTTTCTCGTCAAGAAGAATTGGCCCTGATGATGCTTCTTTTATGAGTTTGGTAGAATTTTAGAATTCTAAAGATTGTTGCACAGTTTTATGAGATTTACTAAAATACGCGAAATTTTATAAAATTAAAGAGGTTTGATATAATTTGATACTTCTCAACACCTTTTGATGACAATGTAGAAATTGATAAAATTTTGCAAATGCACATATATGAAAATTTTGAAACCTCGGTAAAATGTGTATGATAGTGGCATATTATTACAAAGTAGAAGGGTTAACCTAGATAAAAAGCGACTGTTATTTGAATTTGGTTTATTTTATAGATATTAAGGGTTAGCGGTATTATAGTAATC
>NW_027123018.1:5990-6411 GCF_001457755.1 Trypanosoma equiperdum | reverse complement strand
ATAATAATAGGAGAGTGTTGTAAGTGTGTATAAAATAATATTATAATCAGTGACTAGTGTTACAGAGTCACTGGAAGTGGAAAAAGAAGCACTTAGCGCCAAAAAACATAGGTAATTAAAGTGAGTGAGTGAGCGAGATTCGGAGAGAAAGTGGAGATGGAACTTACGTCGTTTCTACCGGCATCCTGACCAATGGCGTAATCATTCACAAGGCGATTATGAGGTTGAAAGTGATGGTGAGAGGCAGAGTACAGTATGCAGAAGAAATAGAGTCGCTGACAGTGACACAAAGAAGCAGTGGAAGTGGGAAGAACCGAATACCGTATTGACAATATGCTCTCAAGATCTTTTTGAAGGATTATTTTTAAAAAATGACGCACTGTCATAAATATAAAGAAAAATAAGCCATAGAATTTATCTG
>NW_027123018.1:5550-5847 GCF_001457755.1 Trypanosoma equiperdum | reverse complement strand
AATTTTACTTACACTAAAGTAAATAGAAAAAGGTATTAGCAACAAGAATTTGGTTGTTTACTAGAGTCGATAATGTAAAGTTATGAAAATGTAGTTTAAATCGCATATTGAGTATATTAGAATCAAGCCGACCACAAGAGTGCAATATGGCCTTCTAAGATGAAGTAAACCCTCAAAGAGAAGCCATTTCGAAGCGAAAATTTACTTCTTTCACAGCTTTTTTAAACACAGAAATTCAAAAGAAAGCAATAGCGGTAAAACAAGGATGATTAGGAAACCGCATTTACATGACACATT
>NW_027123018.1:5086-5540 GCF_001457755.1 Trypanosoma equiperdum | reverse complement strand
TAAGCCGAAAGGAGGTGACAATATAGACCAAACGAAGCTCGATAAAAAATAAAAAATAACGTCTACATGTGGACAGCAGCTTAGGGGAAAGTGGGTGCCTGAAGCACCAGAAAATCAATTAACAACACCTATGTGGTGGAAGCAAAAAATACAGCATACCAACTTATCGATAAATAAAAAAAAAGCACGAAAAATGCACATAACAAAGAGACGGCTAAATCTAACGTCGAAGAAAAAGGCAGCAACTATTTGCGGTCAACTGGAAAAGTGTCAATGTTAAATGGCCGTGTGGAGAACAAGAAGCAGCCACTGAGCCGAAATGAATTAGTACATGAAAATTCAGCATCTAAAACAGGATGACATAGGTTTATCAGAAATAGTCATGATCCAAAGAAAGAAAAGTTTTTTGAATCAATATTTACACCTAGATGCAGGACGACATAACGCAGCCACT
>NW_027123018.1:4694-4945 GCF_001457755.1 Trypanosoma equiperdum | reverse complement strand
GCAACTGTTAAAAGAGGAGTTTTAGCGGCTGTAAAGACAAACGAAGAGCTGAACAAAAGACTAGCACAGGCAACTGCCGCAGCGCTGGACCCGACTCGAAAGGATCTTGCAAAGGCTGCTCGCGCATTGCTGCCGGTTCTGGCGAAGAAATAAGCAGAAGCGATCGCCAAGGCAGCCTCAATAACGAGACGGGGGCTGCAAGGCCTGATAAGCGCAGCCAATATCAGTAGACAGCAGCAGACTGTGGCGTC
>NW_027123018.1:3340-4611 GCF_001457755.1 Trypanosoma equiperdum | reverse complement strand
ATTAGGAATAAAAAAGTACACCATCCATACAGCGGCAGCAGTAAAAAGCGAATCAACAAACAGGTTCCCAGCATTAGGAAAAGGAAATGCCGGCAGCAACGCCTGCGAAGTAAATGGCGCCAGTGAAAGACCTATGACGGTGACCAACAACGACATCTGCATAGCGGGCGGGCCTATATTCACCACAGAAGCCCAACAGCTAGATAGCGGAGAAGCAGGCGACTACGGCCGCAAGCAAATACAAGATTACAAGGAAACCGACACAGACCACTACTTCAAACAGGCAGCAGTGGAAATCAAAGAAGCCCTCGGTGCAGTAACGGCGCAGCAAGACGCGTTTGATCCGAACGACCTAGGCAAATTCACAGACGACAACGATTTCATAGCGGCGGTGGGCGCAATCTACGGCAATTTACCGCGGGACAAAGCAACCGGCGAGGCAAAAAATACAGTACCCAACCTTATCACAGAACATTTTGGCAAACAAGAAAACTTCAAAACCAAGATTTGGGAGGAAATAGAAAAGCTGAAAGCGCCAGCAACAGTCCTTGGAGAAAAGAAACAGATGACGCTTAAAGAGGTTAATGACATAGGATTAGCTACGCGAATAATGGCACAACACATTACCGACAGCTTCCAAAAGTTAACATCTCAAGCAGAAAAGCGTCAGAACCAGCCAAAACAGCAGACGAATGCAAAAAGCATAAAACAGAAAAAACTTGCAAAGATGAAAAAGGTTGTGATTTTGATGAGAAAAAACCCGATGGTAAAAAATGCTTTCCAGACACTGAAACAAAAACAGGCAAGAAAGCTGAAGAAAATAATGGGAAAGAAAGCTCTGACTGCAAAGATGAGCCTTAGAAAGGTTGCACTGGAAACTGCAAATGGGAAAATAATGCTTGCAATGATTGCACTTTTATTGTCAATAAGAAATTTGCTTTGACGGCTGCTACCCTTATAGGTTTGGTAGGATTCTAATATTATAAGAATTTTCTTTCAAATTTATGAAATTTAAGAGAGTTGAGAGAATTTGCTATGATTTGATAGATTTTAATACTTTCTGATGAAAAAGTGCAAAATGACAAAAATTTTAAATAATATAGAAATATGAACTTCGTGTGGGAGTGGCCTATTGGTGCAACTTAATAGGGTTAGAGGGTATGAAAAATTAGTAATACTCCAATTTGTTTTATTTTGTTTACGTTATGTATACTAGATATGGTTATAATAAAAACAATAAGGATATTAGTATAGCAGGAGAGTGTTTTGAA
>NW_027123018.1:0-3330 GCF_001457755.1 Trypanosoma equiperdum | reverse complement strand
GTAATAATAATAATAATGATAATAATGATGATGATAATGATAATAATAGGAGAGTGTTCTGACTGTGTGTATACTAAAATAGATCAATAGCAGCAGTGAAGAGCAAATTCACTTAGCAAGTATAAGCAGTTAAAAAATGGAAAGAGTTAGATGGCAAAAAGTGAGTGACTGGCAATCAGCTCGAAAGGAGTATTGTTAAAGGAAAGCTAATAAACCAAGGACAGACAATGTGGTGGAACATGCGCGGTGTGAAACACTAACGTGATAGTGGAATGCATCATTATGCAACAAAAAATGATGCAGGTAACAGTGAGGGATCAACGGATTTCAATATGCAGTAAATGTAAGTTGTACGTTATCCGCACATACGGAGACGGAGCAGGAAACAAGCAAAATACATAAAGAAACAACAGGACGTGCGACAACACTCCACAGAAGGAAATGGTACATCAGGAAGAGAAGAAGGAGAGTGTACTGCATATGTTGCTCAACAATGGATGGTATGAACACCGGAGATGGTGGAGATTGTGTTTTCAAACATTATGGCGAGTTTTGTTGTGCAAAACAAGTCGCAGGTGGCGACTCTTAGAATTACTATGGTCTTGTATTTTTTTAGAACCAAGGAGGCAGACAACTGAATTCAATGGAGAAGCATTAATATTGCTCCATTTATTTTAATTATATTTAAAAATTGAAAAATGAACTGCCAGGACAAGCAGCATGGCAAGTAAAGAGGCGGCATAAGACACAGAACGTTGGCGGACCGTCTCATCAACCATCAATTTGACAGAAAAATTATCATTATCTATCTAAAATAGGCCCTAACGTCAAAGAACGTTGCTACCCTAACTTTTTAAAGAAAAAAATAGTCGAGTAACGGCCGTAATCTAGTAACAGATAGTATGGCAGAAACTACTATCAAGATGTCTAAACATAAGCAGGGGGCTTTATTCTCTCCGCCTGGAACTGTTATGCCGACAGCGGCGGGAAGATTTTTACCGCAGCTGCTTTTTGCGGCGCTGTTCACGTTAATGGAAATATCAGCGCAGGACGCAGAACTGGATGCAGCAGCGAACAAAGTTGTTCAGCCATGCGACGAGGCAGCATACCTTTCGAAGCTATTAAGAAACTGGAAAGGAGACATAGGGGCCAAATTGGGCGCCGTCAAACTACACGAAGAAGACGCACTGACGTGGCAGCTAGCAGCTGCGGTGGACACGGAAGACGAGGGATCGCGAGCACGAACGGCACTGGCGCTGCTAAGTGAAAACCGAGCGAGAAAAGCGCGAGAGGCAGCAGAAATCGCAAAAGCCAAGCTTGAACCAGCTATAGCCACACCAACAAGTCGGGTAGCGGCATTCATAGCAGTTTCAAAAGCGACGCCAGGCACCGTCAAAGGGCGGCAAGCGACAAGCGCCGTAGGCAATCCTGCCGAGCTAGCCACGACGTCGGCGGAGTGCCCGATCACATTTACAATGAAATCAGCTGCATACACCTGCGACCTAAACAAAATAGGCGGCGCGGAAATCAACAGTCTAACCCTAGACACCAAAACAAAAACAAAGGTCAAGCTTCTTCCGGACACATTCTTCGTGCCAACACCGTTAAAGGTCAGAGCATTAGCCCACGGGGCAGCCGCAACGGTCGGAACTTTGGACACAAACGACGACGGGCACTGCCATGGAAACAGCGCCAACGGAGAAATAAAAAGAGAGGATGTCGTGCTGACAGCAATGCTAACCGCAGAACCAGGGACTGCACGAACGGCAACAAAGCAGCAGCACAGAACAATGATCGGCAACACCTGGACCTGTCCAGCTGACGACACAAATCCTTCAGAAACAAACCCAACGCTCAAGCACACGTTGCATGTGATATGCCAAGCGAGCAGCTTCCAAAGAAGTATGCAGCCGCGCACAAAAGCTGAGGAAGGACTGGCACTTGCAGCCGATGCCGACATGCAGAATATAGCGCGGTTTCTCTTGTTTTCGCCAACGGAAATAGCGTCCATCGCGGTGACAGACCAAACAACCAAGGTTCAGGAAAAAATTAAATCTGTCTATGGCGACAAGAATGGTGAGTTTAAGAAGAACTATTTACAGCCTCTACAAGAAAAACAACTGATATTCAAGCTTGGTTTAAATCAAGAAAGTAAGAGCATCAATGCTGTCGTCCAGGGTTCAGACGCAGAGATTGTACTCTCTTATTTTCTAGGTCAACAATACGACCAAAATCAAAGGAAAGGAGCCAACACTACCCTTCCAACAAAAGAAGAAAAAACAGATACAGGAGACAAAACAGGAGAAAGGAAAGACGGGGATAATAAAGCAACCGCAACTGATTGCAAAGCCACTGAAGAAGGTAAATGTGACAAGACAAAATGCGATTGGAACGCTGAGAAAAAACAGTGCAAAGTTAAAGAGGGAGCGGCTGTTATTTCTGTTGTAATCAAAGCCCCTCTTTTGTTTACATTCTTGCTTCTATAATTAAGTTTTCAAAATGTTTTGACAATTTTTTCAATTTTATGCAAATTTACTATTTTGAAAAAATTCCAATGTTGCTAAAGTTTGTTGTATTAAAAGTTTTTTGAAAATGTGAAAATTTTAGGAAATTAAGTATTAAAAATGACGCATGGGCCTAATTTAGTAAGGTTATATGGTACGTAAAATAAGTGCTATTATGAAAATTTTTAAATTTTATTTTATAGATATTAGTTATGCTTATGATAATATTAGTAATAATAATGATAATTATGCTAATAATAGGGGTGTGTTGTAAGTGTGTATATACTAATAATATAACACAAATAATGATGAAATACTTCTGTAAACAGAAAATAGAAGCAGTAATGACAAAATGGCGGCACATTATACTAGTATATAAGCACCTATAATTTATTCGACGTTGCGCCAAGGAAAGAGAAAAAAGTTACAAACTTGGTGCTGAGAGCAGGGTTTCTGACAATTATGTTATAGCACTGCTATTACCGAAAAATGTGAGAAAATTATAGTGTGTAAAAAGTAGAGGTCTGCATAGAAATGAGAATATGTGTTTATTCGGCGTAATTTTACCAACTAATGAAGATTATCGTTGACACCAGCGGTAGATAATAGAGTGCGTCAATACATACGAGAAAAGACGCCAATAAAGTGGATGTTGAATCGGAAGATATTGTTTTCTAGAGTAAACCATATAATAGGGTAACAATGCAGCTGATACGGCATCTTTTGTAAATTAAAAGTAATATTGTTGTGAAGTGAGCATCTGACTGTAACTTAAAAGAGAGAATTAAGCAACTAGAAGCTTTACCTAAGCAGTACTTTCTCTTCG
>NW_027123105.1:1203-2121 GCF_001457755.1 Trypanosoma equiperdum | reverse complement strand
AACTAACACCAGACAGACTGCGAATCTAATAAAAGGGGTCAGCTGAGAAGCAGCTGAACCTTCGATTACCCATGCGGACCAAGCATAGCAACCATCGTTCGGCATGTTTAGCCCTCCGCTTTTAAATCACAGTCGACAACACCACATAGGATTCCTGAAGAAGATGCTGGCCGCGTTGCTCACCCTTATCCTGCTCGCCCACCCAGGCGAACAGACACCAAACGAAAATGCAGCAGAGTTTAAAGCACTTTGTGACCTAATAAGGTTAGCGGAGACAGCAGCCAAAATCGACGCTACAGCACAGACCACTGAAGGCGAAACCGCGTACGAAGAACTACTGCAGCTAAACAATTCAGCCGGGGACGAAGGCTGGCGTCGGGACAAAAACGGCGAACTGGCAGCAAAGCCAGGCGACGGCAAAGACGAACAGCGAGCGCAATGGCAGCAAAAGATCGCAAAACTCGGGGAAAAGGAAACAGGCAGTAACAACTTCAAATACACAAACCTCACCCATCAAAGGAGGCAACCGGGAATCGCAAGAGCGATCAGCAGAAAGCTGCGGTACGCAGACGGGATAAAGCAGCAAATGGACAGAAACAAACAGCAGCTGACGACCAGCACCAGCGACGCAAAGAAAGCACTAACAGACGCCCTTTACGGCTAGGGGAAAGGAGAATTTGATGCCACAGGTCTGGCCCAGACAGCAACAGCAACCTGCGTTTCGGGCGCCGATGCAGCAGCAGGCAAGAGCCTAACTGATGACCTCTTATGCCTGTGCATCCGCATACAAGCCGATGGTTTAAAAAACTGCAAACAGACGGCGACTAGCGCAACAGCGGCAGACTGGAGAACAGCCGGAACGGTTAAAACGGAGGTCGGTAAGGCACTAGCGGCATGCCAAGCAGCTGGAACGACGCC
>NW_027123105.1:0-1193 GCF_001457755.1 Trypanosoma equiperdum | reverse complement strand
ACCACAAATCTTCAAGCAGCGATAACGACCTTTACAGCATTGATAGGCAGGCAAGCCGGAACGGCAACGACCGGCGACACAGCGGCAATATTCGGCAGACCACACACGACCGCGGCCTGCGACGGCTCAAGCGATCAAGGAATGTGTGTAGACTAATAGCACTATTTAGCGGCTGGAGAGCTAACAATACCATGGCTGATCAAAGTCCAAACAGCAATCACGAAGCTAACAGACGCAGCCAAAGCAAAAAGAAAAGCCGAAGCAGCCAGCCGAGAGCTAGAGAAGATAACGCTAGATGCCTGGAGTTCGTTTGACGATGTGCTCTATGAAAGGGCACCTGCAGACACAGCCGAACCAAGCAAGAAAGTCGAACCGACAAAATCAGCAGAAGACAAGGAAAAAGAATGCAATACCAAAGGTAAGGACAAACAAGATGAGTGTGAAAAACTAGCTAAAGATGGTTGCTTTTTTAAAAAAAGATGCCGAGGAAAACAAAAAATGCACATTGAACAAGGAGGTGAAACAAGCACTAGAAAAAGCAAAAGAGAGCAAAGGGACAAGCACCAGTGTAGATTGCAGTAAACACACAACTAAGAATGCGTGTGAGGCAGTCAACAAGGACAGCAAAAAGCATTGTTGATGGAAAAAGGGAGGTGATAGCGACACAGACAAGAATACGGAAAAGTGCCGAAATGGTAGTTTTCCTGTCAATAACAAACTCAACTTGAGTATGGTTACTTCTTTTGTTAATTTCGTAGCATTTTGTGGCATTCTAAAACTTTTCCTCAAATTAATGAAATTTGTTATTTGAAGAGAATTTGTTGAATTTTTCTAACATTTGAGATTTTTTACACTTTTCGATAAAAACGTGAATGTTAGTGAAAACATGGAAATATGACATCTTTGTACGATAGTGGCATATGAGTGTAAATTAATAGTGTATTAGGGTATAAAAATTAGTGATATCCCCAAAAATAAGCAATCTATTTTATTTTTGAATATATATTGTACTTTAGATAGGTTAAAATATTAAGGAAAATAATAATAATTGGAGAGTGTTGTGGGTGTATATATACGAATATTAAAATAGGAGCAGTAATAATAATAATAATAATAATAGTGATGATAATGATAGGAGAATGTTGTGACCGTGTAAATACAAATATTATAATAAGAGCAGTAATAATAATAAT
>NW_027123135.1:1802-3686 GCF_001457755.1 Trypanosoma equiperdum | reverse complement strand
TTGGCATCTTCTCCGTCAGGCAGGTCTGGCTTTGCTGTTTTGATCATGGCTGCCAGTTGGGTTGCGACTGAGTTGTCGTTTATTAGGCCCTCTATAACGCCTGCTTCGTCTAAACCGCATGAATGTTTTGGTGTCTCTTTGAGGCCCGCTACAGCATTGTACAGCTGATGATACGGCTGTGTCGCTTGTGAAATTCTGCCCCCATCAGCTATGCTGTTTAGGGCTGTTATGGTTGCCTGGATGTTCGAATCGTGAGCTGCTGCAGATAGGCCGCCTGCTAGGCTGTGCGGTCCGGTGCTTTGGAAGAGGTCGCTGGCCGACGCACTGCCGGCCGACGTTTTATGTAGAAAAATGCATTTTCTTCCTGCCCCTGCGTCTTTGGCATCCCCAGTTGTCATATCGGCGAAGCCAGTGTTTGTGAATTTGGCTGCTGCGTAGTCGAGTGACTGCGGGGCCAGTAGTGGTGTTAGTGTTGTGCAGTCTATGTTGTCGACATTGCTGTCAGTTATTGCGTTGCTGCTGTCGTCCGTGACACAAAAGCCGTTTGACGTGCAGCCGTGCGACATTTGTTTTAGAAGATGTACCAGCTCGCTGATTCGGCCTGCTTGAAGTGCTCCTAAAGCTACGGCTTTTACCGCTTTTTCTTGGATGTTCTGCGCTTTCTCAGTTGCTTCTTGTACGGATTTGTCCGCTGCCGCTGCGGTTGCTGCTGCCGCTGCCGCTACCTTGGCTTTGAGTGCTGCTTGTAAGGCTGTATTTTGTTCATTTGCTTTGTGTAGTGCATCTGCTGGTATTTTTCTTAAAAAGTTTTCTAGTTTGCAAAGTTTTGTGAGCTCATTCCATTTTAGGGCCTCTTTAGCAGCATCGCTTTTTCTTGCAGTTTGGAGCACGAGCACAGTGGCTATGTACAACAGGAGTCTGGCTGTATTTAATTGTGTAGCCATCCGCCGTCACTGAATTTCACTTGCTTTAACTTGTCGCGATGACGTTGAGGATTCAGAGAACAGTACGTTTTGTCTTAGTCTTTGTACATGACATTTCCAAAAAAAATTAAATTTTAAGGTCTAATAAGCATGATACCGTCTAGTTATTTTCAAAAATACGAACTTTTTACCTCCGAAACAACTTTTTCTTGCATTTTCATTTTTCTTTCTCTACTACCTCGGTCCTCTGTAAATTAAACTTCTTTAATTTTCCATACTCCAACGCCATATCACTGTTTAAATATTTCGACTAATTATCATGTTCTTAGTACAAATTTTGCAACTATATTAGCTGTTTAATTTAGCTATAACTGACTAAAATGCCCTTTGTTCCAAGTTTACCCTATTGCTGTTTTCTTTCTCACATGGAGTTTGCTTGCTGTGACTTTGTAAACTCTCGCAGTTATCTATGATTCATAGATTGTTAGAGTTTATGAAATTCATGTGGATTTACATAGTATTAATGTAGAAAGTGATATTGCTTCTATACTTCTATTTCAATATGCGTTTTTTACCGCTGAGCCAATCGATGACAGGTGACAGATTGTTTTTTATTAAAAGTACCAATATACCTCTACTAATAAAAATTCAGTCTGTCTTTGACTTCATTCCCCATCTGTTATATTTACATCTATACTCCTGCATTCAAGCCCCCTCGTCTGTCCAAATTGCTGGTAAACCTCCTAAATATTAAAATTTTACCTTTATGGTTCTTATTGGGTTATATGTTGTGAAAATTTATCTATGGCCGCAGCTGGTGGAATAGAAAAGTACCGGTCTCCTTTTTGATATACGCTGTTGTCTTCTTTCTTTAGGTTAAGATCGTGCTGCTCCTTAGTTCGCTGCCGTTTAGCACTGTATAATTATAATACAGAAAGTTCATTAGTTACTGATTTTTTTC